>NC_069504.1:791437633-791633984 GCF_027579735.1 Bombina bombina | reverse complement strand
CTTTCTGGTTTGATGCCTTAGAAGAGTCTCTTAAGACTGAGACTCCTTTAGAGGAAATTCTAGATAGAATTAGGGCTCTTGAGCTGGCTAATTCTTTCAGATTGCCAAGTTGGCGGCTAAGAATGCCGGATTTGCCATTTTGCACGTAGAGCGTTATGGTTAAAGTCTTGGTCTGCTGATGTGTCATCTAAGTCAAAGCTTTCTCCAACATTGGTGTGTCCGGTCCACGGCGTCATCCATTACTTGTGGGATATTCTCCTCCCCCACAGGGAAAGGCAAGGAGAGCACACAGCAAGAGCTGTCCATATAGTCCCTCCCAGGCTCCGCCCCCCCAGTCATTCTCCTTGCCGCTCTGAACAAGTAGCATCTCCTCGGGGATGGTGAGGAGTTTGTGGTGTTTAGCATACCTTTTGTCCCTCCTCCTATATTTAAGAAATTGTTCCCTATGGTCGACCCCAGGAAGGACACATGGCAAACAGTCCCTAAGGTCGAGGGGGCGGTTTCTACTCTAGCCAAGCGCACAACCATTCCTATTGAGGACAATTGTGCTTTCAAAGATCCTATGGATAAAAAATTGGAGGGTTTGCTTAAAAAGATTTTTGTACAGCAAGGTTACCTCCTTTAACCTATTTCGTGCATTATTCCTGTCACTACAGCGGCGTGGTTCTGGTTCGAGGAACTGGAAAAGTCGCTCAGTAGGGAGACTCCGTATGAGGAAGTCATGGACAGAATTCACGCACTTAAGTTAGCTAATTCCTTTATTTTAGACACCGCTTTGCAGTTAGCGAGGTTAGCGGCGAAAAATTCAGGGTTTACAATTGGGGCGCGTAGAGCGCTCTGGCTAAAGTCTTGGTCGGCGGATGTATCTTCCAAGACAAAATTGCTTAATACCCCTTTCAAAGGTAAGACCCTTTTTGGGCCAGAATTGAAAGAGATTATTTCAGACATCACTGAGGGAAAGGGCCATGCCCTCCCACAAGATAAACCTTTCAAGGCTAAGAATAAGTCCAATTTTCGTTCCATTCGCAATTTCAGGAACGGACCGGCTTCCAACTCGGCAGCCTCTAGACAAGAGGGTAACGCTTCCCAGACTAAACCAGCTTGGAAATCAATGCAAGGCTGGAACAAGGGTAAACAGGCCAAGAAGCCTGCTGCTGCTACCAAAACAGCATGAAGGGGTAGCCCCCTATCCGGGACCGGATCTAGTAGGGGGGCAGACTCTCTCTCTTTGCTCAGGCAAGAGATGTTCAGGATCCCTGGACACTAGAAATAGTCTCTCAGGGTTTTCTTCTGGAGTTCAAGGAACTACCCTCAAGGGGAAGGTTCCACATGTCTAACTTATCTTCAAACCAAATAAAGAGACAGGCATTCTTACATTGTGTAGAAGACCTGTTAAAGATGGGAGTGATACACCCAGTTCCAACTGTGGAACAAGGTCGGGGGTTTTACTCAAATCTGTTTGTAGTTCCCAAAAAAGAGGGAATTTTCAGACCAATTCTGGATTTAAAAATTCTAAACAAATTTCTCAGAGTTCCATCGTTCAAATGGAAACCATTTGAACAATTTTATCTACAATCCAGGAGGGTCAATTTATGACTACCGTGGATTTAAAGGATGCGTATCTACATATTCCTATCCACAAAGATCATCCAAGGATTTTCACAAAGTTGCTAGGGTCCCTTCTAGAGGTTCTAAGACCAAGGGGTATTGCAGTGGCACCTTATCTGGATGACATTCTAATCCAAACATCGTCTCTTTCCAAAGCAAAGGCTCATACAGACATTGTTCTAGCCTTTCTCATATCTCACGGGTGGAAGGTGAACGTAGAAAAGAGTTCCCTGTCTCCGTCGACAAGAGTTCCCTTCTTGGGAACGATAATAGATTCTTTAAAAATGAAGATCTTCCTGACAAAAGTCAGACAGTCAAAGCTTCTAAAGCTTGTCAAGTTCTTCACTCTATTCTGCAGCCTTCCATAGCTCAGTGCATGGTAGTAGTAGGGTTGATGGTTGCAGCAATGGACATAGTTCCTTTTGCTCAAATTCATCTAAGACCATTACAACTGTGCGTGCTCAAGCAGTGGAATGGGGACTATACAGACTTGTCTCCAAAGATTCAAGTAGACCAGATGACCAGAGACTCACTCCGTTGGTGGTTGTCACAGGATCACCTGTCTCAGGGAATGAGTTTCCGCAGACCAGAGTGGGTCATTGTCACGACCGACGCCAGTCTATTAGGCTGGGGCGCGGTCTGGGATTCCCTGAAAGCTCAGGGTCTATGGTCTCGGGAAGAGTCTCTTCTCCCGATAAACATCCTGGAACTGAGAGCGATATTCAATGCTCTCCGGGCTTGTCCTCAACTAGCGAAGGCCGGATTCATAAGATTCCAGTCAGACATGACGACTGTAGCTTACATCAACCATCAGGGAGGAACAAAGAGTTCCTTGGCGATGAGAGAGGTATCCAAGATCATCAAATGGGCGGAGGATCACTCCTGCCATCTATCTGCAATTCACATCCCAGGAGTAGACAACTGGGAGGCGGATTATCTGAGTCGTCAGACTTTCCATCCGGGGGAGTGGGAACTCCACCTGAAGGTTTTTGCCCAGTTGACTCAATTATGGGACATTCCAGACATGGATCTGATGGCGTCTCGTCAGAACTTCAAGGTTCCTTGCTACGGGTCCAGATCCAGGGATCCCAAGGCGACTCTAGTGGATGCATTAGTGACGCCTTGGTCGTTCAACCTAGCTTATGCATTTCCACCGTTCCCTCTCCTTCCCAGGCTTGTAGCCAGGATCAAACAGGAGAAGGCCTCAGTGATTCTGATAGCTCCTGCGTGGCCACACAGGACTTGGTATGCAGACCTGGTGAATATGTCATCGGCTCCACCATGGAAGCTACCTTTGAGACAGGATCTTCTAGTGCAAGGTCCATTCGAACATCCAAATCTAGTTTCTCTCCAGCTGACTGCTTGGAAATTGAACGCTTGATTTTATCCAAGCGTGGGTTTTCAGATTCAGTGATAGATACTCTGGTCCAAGCCAGAAAACCTGTGACTAGAAGGATTTACCATAAAATATGGAAAGGATATATCTGTTGGTGTGAATCCAAGGGATTCTCATGGATTGATATTCCCAGGATCCTCTCCTTTCTAACAAGAAGGTTTGGATAAGGGATTGTCAGCGAGTTCTCTAAAAGGACAGAGATCTGCTTTATCTGTCTTGTTACACAGACGACTGGCAGCTGTGCCAGATGTACAAGCTTTTGTACAGGCTTTGGTCAGAATCAAACCTGTTTACAGACCTTTGACTCCTCCCTGGAGTCTAAATTTAGTTTTTTCAGTTCTTCATGGGGTTCCATTTGAACCCTTACATTCCATAGATATCAAGTTACTATCTTGGAAAGTTCTGTTTTTGGTTGCTATTTCTTCTGCTAGAAGAGTTTCTGAACTATCTGCTTTGCAGTGTGATCCACCCTATCTGGTTTTCCATTCAGATAAGGTTGTTTTGCGTACCAAGCCTGGTTTTCTTCCAAAAGTTGTTTCCAACAAGAATATTAACCAGGAAATAGTTGTCCCTTCTTTGTGTCCGAATCCAGTTTCAAAGAAGGAACATTTGTTACACCATTTAGATGTAGTCCGTGCTTTAAAGTTCTATTTAGAAGCAACAAAGGATTTCAGACAAAACTTCTTTTTTGTTTGTCGTTTATTCTGGTAAGAGGAGAGGACAAAAAACTACTGCTACCTCTCTTTCTTTCTGGCTGAAAAGCATTATCCAATTGGCTTATGAGACTGCCGGACGGCAGTCTCATGAACGAATCACAGCTCACTCTACTAGGGCTGTGGCTTCCACATGGGCCTTCAAGAATGAGGCTTCTGTTAATCAGATATGTGAGGCAGCAACTTGGTCTTCTCTGCACACTTTTGCCAAATTCTACAAATTTGATACTTTTTGCTTCTTCGGAGGCTATTTTTGGGAGAAAGGTTTTGCAAGCCGTGGTGCCTTCTGTTTAGGTAACCTGATTTGCTCCCTCCCTTCATCCGTGTCCTAAAGCTTTGGTATTGGTTCCCACAAGTAATGGATGACGCCGTGGACCGGACACACCAATGTTGGAGAAAACAGAATTTATGCTTACCTGATAAATTACTTTCTCCAACGGTGTGTCCGGTCCACAGCCTGCCCTGGTTTTTTAATCAGGTTTGAAAAATTTCTCTCTCTATACACTACAGTCCCCACGGCACCCTATAGTTTCTCCTTTTTTTCTCCTAACCATCGGTCGAATGACTGGGGGGGCGGAGCCTGGGAGGGACTATATGGACAGCTCTTGCTGTGTGCTCTCCTTGCCTTTCCCTGTGGGGGAGGAGAATATCCCACAAGTAATGGATGACGCCGTGGACCGGACACACCGTTGGAGAAAGTAATTTATCAGGTAAGCATAAATTCTGTTTTTGCCAATTCCTTTCAAAGGGAAAACCCTATTCGGGCCTGCCTTGAAAGAAATCATTTCTGACATTACGGGAGGTAAGGGTCATCTCCTACCTCAGGATAAAGCAGCCAAACTGAGGGGTAAACAAAATAATTTTTGTTCCTTTCGGAACTTCAAAGGAGTCCCCGTTTCTTCTTCCGCTAAACAGGAAGGGAATTTTGCTCAAGCCAAGGCAGTTTTGGGACCCAACCAGGCCTGGAACAAAGGTAAACAACCCAAGAAGCCCACTGCTGCTCCCCAAGACAGCATGAAGGGGCTGCTCCCAAGACAGCATGAAGGGGCGGCCCCCAATCCGGGACCGGATCTAGTAGGGGGCAGACTTTCTCTCTTTGCCCAGGCTTGGGTAAGAGATGTTCAGGACCCCTGGACACTGGAAATCGTGTCTCAAGGGTATCAACTGGAATTAAAAAATACTCTCCCAAGGGGGAGGTTTCTTCTTTCACGATTGTCTGTAGACCAGATAAAAAGAGAGGCGTTCTTACGTTGTATAAAAGACCTCTCTACTATGGGAGTAATTCGTCCCGTTCCACTACTGGAACAGGGGCAGGGGTTTTACTCAAATCTTTTCGTGGTTCCCAAAAAAGAGGGAACGTTCAGACCCATTTTAGATCACAAGTTTCTCAGAGTCCCATCCTTCAAGATGGAGACTATTCGAACAATTTTGCCATTGATCCAGGAGGGTCAATATATGACTACCGTGGACTTGAAGGATGCATACCTTCATATTCCTATTCACAAGGATCATCATCAGTTCCCAAGGTTTGCCTTCCTGGACAAACATTTTCAGTTTGTGGCTCTTCCCTTCGGGTTGGCCACAGCACCCAGGATCTTCACAAAGGTTCTAGGGTCCCTTCTGGCGGTTCTCAGGCCGCAGGGTTTTGCAGTGGCGCCTTATCTAGATGATATTCTGATCCAGGCGTCGTCTTACCATCTGACAAAGTCTCATACAGACATGGTTCTGTCCTTTCTGAGGACTCAGGGTGGAAGGTGAATCTAGAAAAGTTAATTAATTCCACGGACCAGGGTTCACTTCCTGGGAACTCTAATAGATTCCATATCCATGAAAATTTTCTTGACAGAGGTCAGAAAGTTAAAGATTCTGAATACTTACCAAGCCCTTCAGTCCAATCCTCTGTCATCAGTGGCTCAGTGCATGGAGGTAATTGGATTGATGGTGGCAGCAATGGACATCATTCCGTTGCTCGTTTTCATCTGACCACTACAACTGAACATGCTCAGGCAGTGGAATGGAGATTATGCAAATTTGTCTCCTCAGATAGATCTGAATCAGGAGACAAGAGACTCTCTTCTTTGGTGGTTGTCGCCGGATCATCTGTCCCAAGGGACGTGCTTCTGCAGACCCTCATGGGTGATAGTGACAACTGACGCCAGTCTGCTAGGTTAGGGTGCAGCCTGGAATTCCCTGAAGGCTCAGGGTGTGTGGACTCGGTCAGAGTCTCTACTTCCAATCAATATTCTGCAATTGAGAGCAATATTCAATGCGCTTCAGGCTTGGCCTCAGTTGGCTTCGGCCAAATTCATCCGTTTTTCAGTCGGACAACATCACTACTGTGGCTTACATCAATCATCAGGGAGGAACAAGAAGTTCCTTAGCGATGACAGAAGTATCCAAAATAATTTGGTGGGCGGAGGCTCACTCTTGTTATTTGTCAGCAATCTACATCCCAGGAGTGGACAACTGGGAAGCGGACTTTTTAAGCAGACAGACGTTTCATCTGGGGGAGTGGGAACTCCATCCGGTGGTCTTTGCCACTCTGATTCTCAGATGGGGCAGACCGGAATTGGATCTGATGGCGTCTCGTCAGAATGCCAAGCTCCCAAGATACGGATCCAGGTCAAGGGATCCTCAGGCCGAACTGATAGATACCTTTGCAGTGCCTTGGTCGTTCAGCCTTGCTTATGTTTTTCCACTGTTTGCTCTCCTTCCCCGGGTGATTGCTCGGATCAAACAGGAGAGGGCTTCAATAATTCTAATCGCGCCTGCGTGGCCTTGCAGGACTTGGTATGCCGATCTAGTGAACATGTCCTCTTTGCCACCGTGGAAGCTTCCATTCAGGGACCCTTCTAACACCCAAATCTAGTTTCTCTGCAACTGACTGCTTGGAGATTGAACGCTTGATTTTATCTAAGCGGGGGTTCTCTGATTCGGTCATTGATACTTTCATTCAGGCACGAAAGCCTGTTACTAGAAAGATCTACCATAAGATATGGCGTAAATATCTTTATTGGTGCGAATCCAAGGGCTGCTCATGGAGTAGAGTTAGGATTCCCAGGATTCTGTCTTTTCTCCAAGAAGGATTGGAGAAAGGGTTATCAGCAAGTTCCTTAAAAGGACAAATCTCTGCTTTGTCAATTTTACACAAATGTTTGGCAGATGTTCCAGACGTTCAGTCTTTTTGTCAGGCTCTAACCAGAATCAAGCCTGTGTTTAGACCAATTGCTCCACCCTGAAGTTTGAATTTAGTTCTTAATGTTCTTCAAGGGGTTCCGTTTGTACCCATGCATTCCATAGATATTAAGTTGTTATCTTGGAAGGTTTTATTTTTGGTTGCTATTTCTTCTGCTCGTAGAGTTTCTGAGCTTTCAGCGTTACAATGTGCCCACCTTATCTTATCTTCCATTCTGATAAGGTGGTTTTACGTACCAAACCTGGTTTCCTTCCTAATGTTGTTTCTAATAAGAATATTAATCAGGAAATTGTTGTTCCTTCATTATGTCCTAATCCTTCTTCTAAGAAGGAGCGTCTGTTG
The DNA here is from genome assembly GCF_027579735.1 of Bombina bombina. Taxonomy (NCBI): domain Eukaryota; kingdom Metazoa; phylum Chordata; class Amphibia; order Anura; family Bombinatoridae; genus Bombina; species Bombina bombina. The sequence goes on along the minus strand of NC_069504.1, from coordinate 791,626,729 downwards.
CATAACTTGGACATAGTCCGTGCCTTGTAGTTTTACTTGCGACTAAGGAATTTCGTCAATCTGCATTATTTGTGTTTTTTTCTGGAAAGCGTAGGGGCTAGAAAGCTACGGCTACCTCTCTTTCTTTTTGGCTGAAGAGTATCATCCGTCTGGCATATGAGACTGCTGGACATCAGCCTCCTGAAAGAATTACGGCTCATTCTACTAGGGCTGTGGCTTCCTCATGGGCATTTAAAAACGATGCTTCTGTTGAACAGATTTGTAAGGCTGCAACTTGGTCGTCTCTTCACACTTTCTCCAAATTTTCCAAATTTGATACTTTTGCTTCTTCTGAGGCTGGTTTTGGGAGACAGGTTCTTCAAGCAGTGGTGCCTTCCGTTTAGGTTCCTGACTTGTCCCTCCCTTTTCACCCGTGTCCTATAGCTTTGGTATTGTATCCCATAAGTAAGGATGAAATCCGTGGACTCGTCATATCTTGTAAAAGAAAAGGAAATTTATGCTTACCTGATGAATTTATTTCTTTTACGATATGACGAGTCCACGGCCCACCCTGTCATTTCTAAGACAGGTATTTATTTTTGTTAAACTTCAGTCACCTCTGCACCTTTTGGCTTTTCCTTTCTCTTCCTAACTTCGGTCGAATGACTGGGGTGGGAGGGAAGGGAGGGAGGAGCTATATATACAGCGCTGCTGTGGTGCTCTTTGCCACTTCCTGCTAATCAGGAGGCGTTATCCCATAAGTAAGGATGAAATCCGTGGACTCGTCATATCGTAAAAGAAATAAATTTATCAGATAAGCATAAATTTCCTTTTTACAGAGCACATACTCTGATGAGCTGAGGAAATTGTGAGGTAAAATATCTATCTATTTTACATAGAGATGTTCAGGTGATATTTTCCTGTTAGCTTTTTAGTTATGCTGCATCACTTTCAAGGGTTTTAGCATATGAGTATTATGTCCCTTTTAAGAGAAGTTTTAAACAGCAGGTAATTTGTATTGATATCCATTTCTCCTTTTCTACTTCAGATAAAACTATAAAGTTGTGGAAAATCAGTGAACGTGATAAGAGGCCAGAGGGTTACAACCTGAAAGAAGAAAATGGAAGATACAGGGATCCAACCACTGTGACTACACTCAGGGTAGGTGTATGAAAACTTAGGATATGTCAACTCCCAGTGAAGTACAAATTAGCTCTTTGGATGCTAACCTGCTCTTATTTGTAATTTATCCATGCCAATTTCTAATTGAATATTTTAATTCACCATTTCAGGTGCCGGTTTTCCGACCCATGGACCTAATGGTTGAAGCAAGCCCTCGTAGGATATTTGCCAATGCTCACACGTATCACATAAACTCCATCTCTGTCAACAGTGACTATGAGACCTACCTATCGGCAGATGACTTGCGAGTCAACTTGTGGCACTTAGAGATTACAGATAGGAGCTTTAGTATCCTTCATGGTCTTGTGCAACAGCTTCTTCCACCACTGGTCATTATTGGTGGCATTTTTCTGCCTTATTTCTTTTTCAAGATACGATGAGTCCACGGATTTCATCCTTGTGGGATATCGCCTTCTGGTCAGCAGGAGGAGGCAATATAAATATTGTGTATAAATAGCTCCTCCCAACCCATTCATTCTCTTTGCCTGTGTTAGTTAGATAGGAGATGGCAAAGTGAGGTGTTGGTAAAGATTCTTCAATCAAGTGTTTATTATTTTTAAAGTGGTGCCGCTGAGTACTACTTAGTGCTAGGGTGTAGTCTAGACCAGATCAGTCTCTTCAGTAACAAAAGAGAAGCATTTGGTGGCTTTAGAGCAATAGGAACTGGTGGGACATTATTCTCACTGTGCCTCCTATACATTTTTTGCTGCCCTAATATATATAGCCTAAGCACTTTTAACTCAGGCTGATCTTTGTCCACAGGGCTATGGGAGGGAGAAGACCTCTGCAAACCTGCTGGACTGCCATGCTGTCGCACAGCATTCCAGGTAAGTGCTAACTTTATTGTTTCTGGGGACACATTATCTCAGATTAAAGTGAGCACTGCATTATTACAGTCACTTCTCAAGAGCTGAATTACATGGAAGGGCTCTGATTGTGTTGGGATTGTTTTACATACACTGGGGCTTGGACTCAACAGTGTTATTTTGCTCCCGGTAGTGGTATGATATGCAACCCGGGTGATAGCTACTTGTTATGTTATGGTAGCATAAGAATGGCGTAACTCCTCACTCCCGATATCAGTTTTATACTGACCGATTGGGAGGTTTGTTTTTCAGTTGGTCATAGCATTGTCCTAGACCCTCTTGTGGTTTATGGTGTTTTTTTACTTTAAAATATTGCCGGAAATAAGACTCAATCTTGGAGTTAGCTGCCCGGGAGTTACGGTCTAATACGCCCACGATGGGCGGGACTTGATGTAGTCCTATGCAGGCGGCTCCATTCTTGTGACTTTGCCGCCCGAGTGTTTCAGCCTGAGACGCCCACGATGGGCGGAGTTATGCTTTAGACTGTTTTGCGCACCCTTTTTCTGCTGTTCTAGGAACGCATTGTGAATGATGGGCTATTAGCTGGATACCTTTTCGGTCAGTCATACTTCAGCTAACACAAGGGCTATTGGCATCTTTCTGGCATAATCTCTTTACAATCGTAGTGTGATTCAAGCGACAGTGTTTGTAGTTAAACAGATTAACAGTTCTACTCCATTTGATTTCATTTTTTACTGTAATGGCTCAAATATGGGGTGTCTCTATCGTTAATGAGTCAGTGTTTTCTTTCGCTCTGCGGTTCCTTGCAGCACATGACTAGATTGCTTTAATGTTCATAGCTCTGTCCATTCCAGCAAGGTTAACATGATACTTGACTAATTTCTGTCAGTGACAACTTGAGGGACTTCATTTATTTTCGGCAGCCGGATAGATAGCTCAGCAGGCTCAGGCACTGTGGCTGAGCTCTGTAGCAACCCAAGGGTTGCAGGTTCGATCCCCGGTGAGGTCCACTCAGCTTTTCCTTATGAGGTTGATAAAAATGAGCAGCGCCTTGGGGTGATTAGCTGCACTTTACAAGTACCTGATACATACATTCATACATACATACTATGCATCCTTTCTGAATTCCAAACAAATTGTTTCCTTTTTCTCCGCTAAGCAGAAATAACCTAAGCCTGCATGGAGGCCCAACCTTTCTTGGTAGCCCAAACAAACCAAGACGCCTGAATTTGGAACTAAGTTGGCATGAAGGGCATGCCCCTGATCCGAGGCCGAATCTGGTAGGGGGCAGACTATCACTTTTTGTTCAGGCCTGGGTGCGGGGATGTTCAGGATCCCTGGGATTTAGAAATCGTGTCCCAGGGGTATAAATTGGAATTCAAAGATTTTCCCCCTATCGGCAGGTTCCTTCCTTCTAGATTATCTGCAGATCAGATACAAGGAGAAGCGTGCTTACGTTGCGTAGAGTGATCGTTCCTGTTCCAGCACAGGAACAGGGTCCGGTTTTTTTTACTCAAATCTGGTTGGGGTTCCCGAAAAAGGGGAATCTTCAGACCACTCTTTGACCTCAAGGGTCTACAATAATTTCTAGAGTTCCGTCCTTCACGATGGACACTATACGTTCCATGCTACCACTGATTCAAGAAGGTCAGTTCAGATCCACAGTGGACCTAAAGGATACATTCCTACATGTTCCCATTCACAGGGACCATTACAAGTTTCTAAAGGTTTGCATTTTTAGCAAACTCTTTCAGTTCATGGCATTACCTTTCGGCCTGGCCACTGCTCCAAGAATATTTGCAAAGGTGCTTAGACCGCAGGGCATTAGAGTGGCGTCGTATCTGGACGACATTCTAATTCAAGCGCCATCATTTCAACAAGCCAGATCCCATACCAAACTGGTATTATCCTTCCTGTGTACTCATGGGTGGAAGATAAATCTGGAAAAAAGGCTCCTTGTTTCCAAGTACATGGGTAACCTTTCTAGGGACCATAAAAGATTCCCTGTCAATGAAAATTTTTCTGACAGAGGTCAGGAAAACAAAGTTGTTACATAACTGTCGTGCCCTTCAGTTCACTCTCCGGCCTTCGGTGACTCAATGTATGGAGGTAATTGGGCTGATGGTGGCGACAATGGATATCATCATCCCTTTTGCTTGGTTCCATCTCAGACCTCTTCAGCTAAGCATGCTCAGGCAATGAAACTGGGATTATACAGACCTGTCTCCTCTGATAACTCTAGATCAGGAGACAAGGGTTTCTCTTCAGTGGTGGTTGTCTCTGGATCATCTATCCCAGGGAACCTGCTTTCGCAGGCCGGCTTGGGAAATTGTGACAACAGACTCCAGCCTTCTGGGGTGGGGAGCTGTCTGGAACTCCCTGAAGACTCAGGGACTTTGGACTTAGTCAGAGTCAGTTCTCCCTAGAACTGAGAGTGATTCTCAATGCGCTTCTGGCCTGGCTTCGGTTAGCCGCGGCCAAATTTATCGGGTTCCAGTTGGACATTATCACTTCTTTGACTTGCATCAATCATCAGGGGGGAACAAGAAGTTCCCTAGTGATGACAGAAGTATCCAAATTAATTCAATGGGCGGAGACCCATTCTTGTTGCCTGTCAGCGATCCACATCCCGAGAGTAGACAATTGGGAGGCGGATTTCTTGAGCAGACAGACGTTCTATCCGGGGAACTCCATCGGAGGTGTTTTCTAAACAGATACTCAAGTGGGGACAGCTGGAGTTGGCTCTGATGGCCTCTCGAAGGAATACCAAACTTCCGAGATACGGGTCGAGATCCAGGGACCCCCAGGCAGAATTAATAGACGTTCTGGCGGTTCCTTGGAATTTCAATCTAGCATACCTGTTTCCTCCATTTGCACTTCATCCTCGGGTAATTGCCCGACTCAAACAGGAGAGGGCGTCGGTGATACTCATAGCACCGGCATGGCCTCGAAGAATTTGGTATGCGGGCCTGATAGATGGCATTTCTACCACCTTGATGTATGCCGTTGAGGAAGGACCTTCTCATTCAGGGTCCCTTCCTTCACCCTAATTTAGCTTCTCTGAAGCTGTCTGCGTGGAGATTGAACGTTTGATTTTATCCAAGCGTGGGTTCTCTGATCCGGTCATAGAGACCTTGAGTCAGGCTTGTAAGCCTGTAACTAGAGAAATCTGCCATAGGATTTGGCATAGATACTTTTATTGGTGTGGATCCAAGGGCTACTCTTGGAGTAGAGTTAGGATTCCTAGAGTTTTGTCTTTTCTCCAGGAAGGTCTGGAGAAGGGTTTATCTGCTAGTTCCCTAAAGGGGGTCAAGTTTCGGTTCTATCCATTTTGTTTCACGAATGTCTTGCAGGATTACCAGATGTACAAGCTTTTTGTCAGACCTTGGTAAGAATCAGGCCTGTGTTCAAACCAGTTACTCCTCCATGGAGTCTTATTCTAGTTCTCAAAGTTCTTCAAGGGGCTCCGTTTGAGCCTATGCATTCCTTAGATATCAAGTTGATATCTTGGTAAGTTCTTTTTCTGGTTGCTATTTCTTCTTTGCGAAGAGTCTCAGAACTCTTGGCGCTACAGTGCGAATCTCCATACCTTATTTTCCACTCAGATAAGGTAGTGTTTAGAACATAATTAGGTTTTCTTCCTAAAGTCGTTTCGGATAGGAACATTAACCAAGAAATTGCTGTTCCTTCCTTGTGTTCTAATCCTTCTTCCCTGACGGAGAGACTTCTTCACAATTTAGATGTGGTTCGGGCCCTGAAGTTTTATCTTCAGGCAACTAAGGACTGTCGTCAGTCCTCTTCTTTGTTTGTAGTTTTTTCTGGCAGACGTAAGGGTCAGAAAGTTACGGCTTCTTCTCTTTCTTTGTGGATGGAGAGTATCATACGTCTTACATATGGGACTGCTGGGTAGCTCCTTCCTGAGAGGGTTACGGCTCATTCCACTAGGGCTGTGGCTTCCTCGTGGGCATTCAAATATGATGCTTCTGTTGAACAGATTTGCAAGGCTGCAGCTTGGTCCTCTTTTCACACTTTTTCCTAATTTTGATAATTTGATACTTTTGCCTCTGCTGAGGCTGTTTTTGGGAGGAAAGTTCTTCCAGCAGTGGTGCCTTCCGTTTAGGTTCCCTGTCTTGTCCCTCCCTTTTCATCCGTGTACTATAACTTTGGTATTGTATCCCACAAGTAAGGATGAAATCCGTGGACTCATCGTATCTTCAAAAAGAAAAGGAAATCTATGCTTACCTGATAAATTTGTTTCTTTTTCGATACGATGAGTCCACGGCCCGCCCTGTTCTATGAGACAGGTTATTTAATTTTTGTTACACTTCAGACACCTCTGCTCCTTGACTTTTTTCCTTTCTCTTTCTAACTTCGGTCGAATGACTGGGTTGGGAGGGAAGGGAGGACCTATTTATACAGCTCTGCTGTGGAGCTCTTTGCCTCCTCCTGCTGACCAGGAGGCGATATCCCATAAGTAAGGATGAAATCCGTGGACTCATCGTATCGAAAAAGAAACAAATTTATCAGGTAAGCATAAATTTCCTTTTTGACAGTTTTTCTTCTCTCTATCACCTACAATTTCATGTAGTCATGTACAAATGTTAATCCAGTGACCATAAAGAAATAAAATGTGATGTAAAATAATGCTTTTTTTTTAATCCCCTTTTAGCGTCTGTGCTTTAAAATTAAAATGTATAGTTTAATTTCCAGTAAAATATATAGTTATGGTTACTTTGTAAAACTTTTGGTATTCATTCAAAAGATTGGCTATAAATTAAGACATCTGGTCACTTATCACCCTTGCTTAAAGGGCCACTGTAAGTAAATATATTTTCTATGCCTGTTACTAACTACCCACCCCAAATACGCTTTTTATCAATAGCATTTCATTAACATATCTCTACCGTATATCAGAAATCTTGTTTGCAAATTTAATTGTTTTCCAAACCCACTCCGTGGGTATCCTTTGCTCTGTACCAATCCGTTTACAATACCTAGGTTTCAAAATGGCGCTTTAAACACAAAGTTATTAGTTTAAGTATTTTGAACACGCAGTGCTGAAAATAGTGGGCAGGATAACGTGACATCACCGGCGAATAAAAGATATAACTTTTAGAACGTTATGAAACTTCGTTTTGGAGAAAATATAGGTCAGTAGGTTTTAATTAATGTTTATTAACTTTAATATGTTAGTTGTTTAGCTTAAAAATTATAACAGAAAGTAATCCTTTAAAGGAGAAGTGATGCAACAGTTTTACCTGCAACTTTTTTAAAGGGACACTCAAGTCAGAATTAAACTTTCATGATTCAGATACCATATGCAATTTTTTTTTTTTTATTTAAATTTTTATTGAGGTTGTGCGAAAACAATACAACTTATATGGAACACCATTCCATCAAAACAAACATAAATGGTACATTTCAATTCAATTCAACAATTTCTGTATAGATAGAAAGATAAAATTCTCCGCATGAATAATCTTATAGGAAAACTGGAACCTCTTTTTTTCTATTTTATTTTTGTTATGAACTGAGATTAGCAATGTGAGTGGTCTCTTCAGGACCTGTAAGTTTCGAGTAGTTTAGCAATTGGAATTGTTTATAATAGTAGGAGTGAAAATATAATTTCGCTGTGTATATAATATAGTAAGATATGTAGGTATAAATAGGTAGGTTACGGCATAGGCAAGATGAGCCGTGTATTTAACCCTCCTAAATTAGGAGATCTATTATGGGGGTGGGGGGAGGCGGTAGGTTGAATATGATGAGTAATACATGTAGCTTAGGAGGCTTTTTTTTTTTTTTTTTTTGTTTTCCCAGAAAGTAGAAGGAACATATTAGCACTTAAATGTTACAGCCATGATATGTGCATACTAAAAGGTACAGACCTTAAAACTTTCCATAACATGTTTAAAGCTATAATAAATGGAAGGGAGAGGAGCCCCAAGTGTAATGCGTATGCCAGGGCAATGGTGATATAGAAGATGCAAATAAGGTCATTCCTATAAATAAGTTCATGGGGGGAGAGATATATGTGAAGTGATGACTCCTGAAATGTGGATAACCTTACATGTAACAGTCAACTATAAAAGTTAGCTAGTGTTGAATAAGCTCACCCTATACAATCTTGGTCTATTAGAAACCTGGGTTATCAGAGAACATACAGGAATGAGCTAGGTGGGAGATGGGTCAATGCTATACCCTGCATGAGAGAGCTTAGATGTTTAAGGCATTAAACCTAGTACTGGTTAATTGACTCGGTTATAATTGTATGATTTTATAAGTTTATGAAGAGAGAGACTATATAGAATAGCCCCAGTGTAGGTCCAGCCCCCACTAGGGCTAGTTTTTTTGTTTTTACAATCTGAATTAGAGAGTTTGGGAGGTTAATGCCTGGTTACATAAGTGGGAATATAAGATATAGATCTGCCACAGGTCACGGGCCCTATGCCCTGCAGCCTCAAACACAAAATTCCATTAGTCAGCACAGATGCAAAATCCCCATCATCTAGTGAAGTCATACCCAATTCAGTCTAAATTTGTCCTATCTTTTCTATTACTCGGCTATATTGTTTATATGGAGGACCAAGTACCAGCAGTTAAAGTCAGGGATAGGGATTCATCATCCACACACATACAATTGTCACTTACATAATGCATAAGATTTCAGCAGGGTAAAGTTTTTGGCAATATGTCTGGGTCGTGAGTATTGTAAATGGTATGTGTACCGAGCCTAGGCCCATATTGAGTGTGATAGATACGTTCTAAGCATATATATCAGTTCCCCATGGAGGCACCACATCATGTAGTAGGAGTGAGTGTAAGATTCTAACTCTAAGGTCTTGGCAGGAATTAGGTCTCATGCAAGACGTTATAAAACAGGAAAATAATGCTTAAACATTTGCAAATTTTAAACTATACAAAGCACACAGCAACAAACAGAGATAACACAGAAAGCATAACTCTTTCATTGTCAGCATGAAGGTTGCATCCATATTAGCCAATGCCTCCACGGAGGCCACAAGGAACATACTGCACTGTCCCTAGTTGACTATCCAGCGCACTGAATACAACACTTATCAGTAATGTCCCAACGTGGCTGAAGGGACTCCAGGGAACGGTAAGTGCTGGGAGATAAATAAAATTTAGAAGCACATGTTGTTTGTGGCCTTGTTTCCTCTTGACTCACCGACTCCTCGGTATACACGGCACCCAGATCCGTATTGTCCCAGCCAAAATTCCTGCCTGTAGCGCACTCCCTTTTGCATAGGTAATCGTAGCAACTCCTTTACCGTTGTACAGTGTGGGGCAGTGTGCCAATCCTACCGGCTCATGAACCGGTTTTCTGTTGGGGTGCACGACATGCAGGGACTGTCCAAACTCTATGATTCTGCTGGAGCTAGGCGATGGCGCACCACAGGCAGGGAAGGTCAAAGGCAGAATAGGTAAAAGAATGTCCATCTTCTCTAAAGCTGACCGCTGTGTTTTCCGTGGGAGTTCAAAGGTATAGTCCTCCCAACTGATGTCTAGGCATTGCGGTGGGGTTGAGAAGGGGGTGCGCACCTGTAGAGTTGAGGAACTAGCTATCGCTAGCGGGTCGGGTGCACAATGGCAATCAGGGTTCGGCATAGGGGACTGTTCTTTGTGCCACTCACGTGCAGTTGTGAAAGGCGTCGGGAGTAAGCGCAGCACAGTCCTAAGGTCGCTTTCTAACAGGAGGAACTGCTGCGTAGTTAGCCGCAGAATAGCTGACTCCCATGCTGCGATCGCTTCCATGTTGTGTGGCTATGAAACACTGTTTTTCCAACAGTCTGGTTCCAAAATGTTCCCGTTTCAGCTGAGAAGGCAATATATCTCTGTACAGCACCCAGTCCTCACACTCGAGTCCCCTCCAGATAAAGTTGCTGCGGTAGGGTAGGTCTAAATTAAAAATTGGTCACTCTTGAGGAGACTAGATTGTAGGCCCGTTTTTCAAGATGAATAGGATCCGTTTATCTTAAATATTTTCTGCTCCTCTAGTCCAAGCATTGTGAACTCCAGAGTCTCTAGGTCACCAATATTATTAAAGTTTAGGGATCTGAACGGTCAAAAAAGGTATTTTCCAAAAGATATAGCCGGAGCTAACATGATATGCGACCATTCAGCTCCGTAGTTGGCTCTGCCCCCACCATATACAATTTTAAACAACTTTGCAATTTACTTCCTACAAAAGGTGCACAATCTTTTTATATTTACACTTTTTGAATCACCAGATCCTACTGGGCATGTGAAATATTTCACAGAATATATGTATATACATGATACAGGAGGAGTGGAAATGGACATTACTTTGATATTTGTCAGAAAAGAAATATACTACTTATTTGAACTTACTATTTTTAAAACCTGTTATTTTACATTTTTCTTTCTTTCAAAAAAATCCTCTGTCTTAAAAGGACACTAAACCCAACATTTTTCTTTCATGATTCAGGTAGAGAATACAATTTTAAACATTCCAATTTACATCTATTTAATTTGCTTCATTCTTTAGATATCCTTTGTTGAAGAAATAGCAATGCACATGGGTGAGCCAATCACACGAGGCATCTATGTGCAGCTACTGAGCCTATCCAGATATGCTTTACAGCAAAGGATATCAAGAGAATGAAGCAAATTAGATAATAGAAGCAAATTAGAAAGTTGTTTAAAATGCCATGCTCTTAAATCATGAAAGGAAAAAAAAAATCGTGTTTAATGGCCCTTTAATTCTTTGGTGTTATCAAGCCCTTTATGTTTATCACTTGGTTCTACGCACCTAGAAAGTTGACATATATGAGGCAAGTTAAGCTGTTTTTAAAGCAGAGATGCACCTGACAAGGAGATAAGGTAACTTTTTAGAAGGCATGTATATTTGGTGATGGTTTAGTTTGGTGTCCATTTAATGGCTGCCAGCTGGCTAACACACAATTTTCCTGTTTTAAGGGAGATTGGCACTTTTTTATGACTGAAATTTATGCTGGTCAAATCCCAAACCAGATTTCCTCTTTCTAAGCCTTCTTCAACTTAGGAAAAATTCCCCAAGACTTGATCCAGTTTGCGCACAATGAGCCTTTAGTTTATTAACCTTTCCAGAATTAATTTGTTACGGGGGTAATTTTTGTGCACGTTTTTTGTCTAACCATTTGAATTTTGTGCCTTAACTTCCCACATTAAAGGGATACTAAACCCAAAATGGTTCAGATAGAGCATACAATTTTAAGCAAATTTCTTGGGCCGGCTCCTAAGCTTTATCTTCCTGCTTTTCAAATAAAGATAGCAAGAGAACAAAGAAAAATTGATAATAGGAGTAAATTAGAAAGTTGCTTAAAATTGCCTGATCTATCCACAAAAGATTAAATTGGGTTTAGTATCCCTTTAAACATTTGGATCTAAAACTTTTTTACTTTTGGTTAACTCCAAATAGATTTTTTTCCCCTCTATTTTTGTTATTTTGACTTCAGACTTCTCCTTTTCTTGTTTCGCTACAATTGCCCTCTATATAAAAATCTTTCCACTTGTGTCGTGCGATTCCTTCACTCCACTATCAGACATTGTAGATATTAAGCCTGCCAACATGGAAGAGCTGACAGAGGTTATCACAGCTGCAGAGTTTCACCCCCATCACTGCAATACATTTGTATACAGCAGCAGCAAAGGCACTATCCGATTGTGTGACATGCGGGAGTCAGCACTTTGTGATCGTCACTCAAAATGTGAGTATTTTTGCTATACTATCTCACTGAACTCTTCTTTGAAAGTCTAGTGTACCTAGAAGTGTTTTCTTGCTTACCAAAAAGCAAATGATTTGATGCAATTGCATAGCTGAGAGGGTATCTTGCCTTGATACCTTATTTGGAATTTAGCAATGGTGTCCGCTCCAAGAGATCTAGTTCTCTAGCTGCCTTCCAACCCGCGTTTTAATCTTGTGCTTCTTTGTCCATAGTGTTTGAGGAGCCAGAGGATCCCAGCAACAGGTCGTTTTTCTCAGAGATCATCTCTTCCATATCAGATGTGAAGTTCAGTCACAATGGCCGATATATGATGACAAGGGACTACCTGTCAGTCAAGATTTGGGACCTAAACATGGAAAATCGGCCTGTAGAAACATATCAGGTATGTTGTGATTATGACAGAGAGATGGAAAGTAGTCTTTTGTATTGTGAAAATTACTCGTATAATTAAAGGGACACTAAAGCAAAAAATTTTCTTTTGTGATTCAGATAGATCAGGCAATTTTAACCCTTTAATGACCACAGCACTTTTCCATTTTCTGTCCGTTTGGGACCAAGGCTATTTTTACACTTTTGCGGTGTTTGTGTTTAGCTGAAATTTTCCTCTTACTCATTTACTGTACCCACACATATTATATACCGTTTTTCTCGCCATTAAATGAGCTTTCAAAATATACCATTATTTTCATCATATCTTATAATTTACCATAAAATATTTTATAAAATATGAGGAAAAAATGGAAAAAAACTAACTTTTTCTAACTTTGACCCCCAAAATCTGTTACACATCTACAACCACCAAAAAACACCCATGCTAAATAGTTTCTAAATTTTGTCCTGAGTTTAGAAATACCCAATGTTTACATTTTCTTTGCTTTTTTTGCAAGTTATAGGGCAATAAATACAAGTAGCACTTTGCCATTTCCAAACCACTTTTTTTCAAAATTAGCCCTAGTTACATTAGAACACTAATATCTTTCAGGAATCTCTAAATATCCATTGACATGTATATATATATTTTTTAGAAGACATCCCAAAGTATTGATCTAGGCCCATTTTGGTATATTTCATGCCACCATTTCACCGCCGAATGCGATCAAATAAAAAATTTTTTTCACTTTTTCACAAATTTTTTCACAAACTTTAGGTTTTTCACTGAAATTATTTACAAACAACTCATGAAATTATGGCATAAATGGTTGTAAATGCTTCTCTGGGATCCCCTTTGTTCATAAATAGCAGACATATATGGCTTTGGCTTTGCTTTTTGGTAATTAGAAGGCTGCTAAATGCCACTGCGCACCACACGTGTATTATGCCCAGCAGTGAATGGGTTAATTAGGGAGCATGTAGGGAGCTTCTAGGGTTAATTTTAGCTCTAGTGTAGTGTAGTAGACAACCCCAAGTATTGATCTAGGCCCATTTTGGTATATTTCATGCCACCATTTCACCGCCAAAAGCAATCAAATAAAAACAAAATTGTTCACTTTTTCAAACTTTAGGTTTCTCACTAAAATTATTTACAAACAGCTTGTGCAATTATGGCACAAATGGTTGTAAATGCTTCTCTGGGATCCCCTTTGTTCAGAAATAGCAGACATATATGGCTTTGGCGTTGCTTTTTGGTAATTAGAAGGCCGCTAAATGCTGCTGCGCATCACATGTGTATTATGGCCAGCAGTGAAGGGGTTAATTAGGTAGTTTGTAGGGAGCTTGCAGGGTTAATTTTAGCTTTAGTGTAGAGATCAGACTCCCACCTGACACATGCCATCCCCTGATCCCTCCCAAACAGCTCTCTTCCCTCCCCCACCCCACAATTGTCCCCGCCATCTTAAGTACTGGCAGAAAGTCTGCCAGTACTAAAATAAAAGGTATTAAAAAAAAATACATTTTTTAAGCATATTTACATATGCTGCTATGTAGGGTCCCCCCTTAGCCCCCAACCTCCCTGATCCCCCCAAAATAGCTCCCTAACCCTCCCCCTCTGCCTTATTGGGGCCATCTTGGGTCTGCCAGTACCCAGTTTGCAAATAAAAATGTTTTTTTTTATTATTTGTTATTTGTTTCTGTAGTGTAGCTTCCCCCCCCCACAGTCCAATATCCCACCAGCCAAACCGATCACTAAATAAATATAACTACCCCTTTGATCCCCACTTCTAACTAAAAATTTTCTGTAGCGTAGTGGTTCCCACCCGCTCCCTCCCCGTGCACGCGCGCGCGTCCGTGCGCGCCCCCCGGTCGTCCCCGCCCCCGATCCCGCCCCCCTCCGCATCACAAAGGCCATTGATGGCCGCCACCCGCCTCCCACACCGGCTCCCACCCACCAACGAACATAGCCGTTAATGTCCGGTGCAGAGAGGGCCACAGAGTGGCTCTCTCTGCACCGGATGGCTAAAAATGGTTATTGCAGGATGCCTCGATATCGAGGCATCACTGCAATAACCGGAAAGCAGCTGGAAGTGAGCAGGATCGCTTCCAGCTGCTTTCCACACCGAGGACGTGCAGGGTACGTCCTCAGGCGTTAACTGCCTTTTTTTTGAGGACGTACCCTGCACGTCCTCGGTCGTTAAGGGGTTAAGCAACTTTCTAATTTACTCCCATTATCATTTTTTCTTCGTTCGCTTGCTATCTTTATTTGAAAAAGAAAGGCATCTAAGAGTTTTTTTTGGTTCAGAACTCTGGGTAGCACTTTTTTATTGGTGGATTAATTTATCCACCAATCGGCGAGGACAACCCAGGTTGTTCACCAAAAATGGGCCGGCATCTAAACTTACATTCTTCCATTTCAAATAAAGATACCAAGAGAATAAAGAAATTTTGATAATAGGAGTAAATTAGAAAATTGCTTAAAATGTCATGCTCTATCTGAATCACGAAAGAAAAAATTTGGACTCAGTGTCCCTTTAACTTGTAAAAATACTGATGCCACAATCCATAATAGTCTAAGCCACCTCAGGTATTGCATAATATCTGCCTAACAAACAATAGTGTTTTTTAATTGGTCATTAAAGGGACATGAAACCCAAAAAATTTTCATGATTCCAATAGATGATGCAATTTTAAACAACTTACCAATTTACTTCTATTATTTAATTTGCTTCATTCTCTTGTTATCCATTGCTGAATGATTTTATCTAGGCAAGTTCAGGAGCAGCAAAGAACCTAGGTTCTCACTACTGATGGCTGCATATACAGTATAGACTGATTGTCATTGGCTCACCCATGTGTTTAGTTAGAAACCAGTAGTGCATTATTGCTCCTTCAATAATTTTTTGGGGTTTCATGTCCTTTTAAGTATGTTAGGATCTGTCCTACCAGCTAAAGAAAAATATCCTCATGTATAGACTTACTAAATTTAATATCCTGGCTTATTCTAATTAGACTAACCAAAAAGTAGTTGCATTGCTTAAAGGGACAGTCAACACAAGAATTTTTGTTTTTAAAAGCTAGATAATCCCTTGATTACCCATTCCCCAGTTTTGCACAACCAAGAGTTATAATATACGTTTTACCTCTGTGATTACCTTGTATCTAAGCCTCTGCAGACTGCCCCCTGATTTAAGTTCTTTTGACAGACATCCATTTTAGCCAATGCAGAGGCGGCCTTCAAGGTCTAAGAAACTAGCATATGAACCTCCTAGGTTTAGCTTTCAATGAAGAATACAAAGCGAACAAAGCAAAATTGGTGATTAAAGTAAATTTGAATCATGTTTTTGGACTTGACTGCCTCTTTAATGGAGAAAGGCAACCCCCCCATCCCTTTTTATGTGTACTTTTTTTATTCGTATTATCATTAAGTTTTCTTTTACAAGATACAATGAGTCCACGGATTTCATCCTTGTGGGATATCGCCTCCTGGTCAGCAGGAGGAGGCAAAGAGCACCACAGCAGAGCTGTATATATAGCTCCTCCCTTCCCTCCCACCCCAGTCATTCTCTTTGCCTGTGTTAGTAAGATAGGAGCTGGTAAAGTGAGGTGCTAGTTTATTTTCTTCAATCAAGATTTTATTATTTTTTAAGTAGTGCCTCTGAGTACTGCTTTGTGCTGGGGTGTAGCCTAGACCAGATCAGTCTCTTCAGTACAAAAAGAGAAGCATCTGGTGGCTTTAAGGCAATAGGATCTGGTGGGATTTTATTCTCACTGCGCCTCCTATACATGTTGCTGCCCTAAATACAGATAGCCTAAGCATTTTAACTCAGGCTTATCTTATTCCACAGGGCTATGGGAGGGAGAGGACCTCTGGAAACCTGATGGATGCCATGCTGTCGCACAGTTTTCGAGGGAAGTGCTGACTTTTTATTCTGACTTAGATCAGAGAAGTGGAGCACTGTACTTGATGGTAAGAACTCCTGCATTTAAAGGAGGGACCTTTCCGACAGTATAATCTTAGCAGGGCTACAGGAATACTGACAGCTGCGACTTTGGTTGTTATTCTCAGTACACTGTTAGGGGATGAGACCGTTAGCAGTGTTAAAAGCAAAAACAGTAGACAGACTTGTCCCCATGTTTTTTTGACAGCTCCGTTGGCCTTAGAACTTGTTTTTTAGGAGGGGCTAAGGTTTGCTTTGGGGATCACTCGTGCTGTGATTACTTTCAGTGGGGAGTGGTATTTTATTAATACTGACATTAGTGTCGGGAAACAGTACCTAAGTTTAGCCCCAAGGTTCTGTTTGCAGCAGCCGGTTCCCGGTGGCACAGTTGTTAAATCAATTAGGCTGAAGACCGGGAACTGCATGTTATTATGCCCACGATGGGGGGGAGTCTTGTAGCCATTTTTAGTGTATTGCGCACTTTGTTTTCGGCTGCTGTGGTCAGTGTCGGGTACTGCTGAATATATATCGCTGCATGACAGCAAGGGACACTGTTATATAGGCTGGGATCTAGACAATAGGTGCCATGAGCCTGTAGCTTGTTTCTTTTACCCCCGGTTGTTTAAGATCAATGGCGACCGAGAGGGGATGTTGACACGCCCACGGGGGCAGAGTTATGTGTATTATTGCACTTCCTACCTCCATTAGCCGGAGGGTAAAACGATCTTCCAGTTCTATCACGCTCTGGTTATTCTGTGCAATATATGTCTAGTAGCAGGCAACAGTACACTGTATATAACCTCTCCTGTTTTGTAATGTTGATATGAACAGGCAGCTCTACGTGTACATTTGTCTAGATAAAATGTCAGTAGTTGATATGTTGCTTGGGTGCTGCAGTATTTCCTTTTGACACACAAGAAAATTAAAGAGACAGTAGCACATACAAATTAACGTTTCTGTTTTCTGTTTTTTGTACTTTTAAGTGTTTTTCTGGTTCCCATGAGGTGCTCTGCGGTTCCTGGCATGGAATTGTGGGCAGAAGACATGGTTTATTTATGTAGATCGCAATGGCTATTTCAAGCAAAGCCAGCCGGTGTAACCTAATGGGCCGCTCTGCTGCCCCACTTGTCCACATTTAAAGTGATAGCACCATTTTTTTGTGGGGTTCCTTTTATGCATTTTAGCTGTTTAAAGTATGTTGCAGCTTTGTGTTTAAAGAAGAAGTGCACACATAGCATAGTTATTTTGGCCCACATGCGGTGCTCTGCGGTACCTTGCAAATTTTTTATGGATGGCGTGCACAAGACATGGTTGCTTCAGTGTTAAGTGTAATGTCTATTACCAGCAAAGGTTAACATGCTACTTGGATATTTCTGGTACAGAAATAAGTGAATTTAAAGTGACAGTAATGTTTTTTCTTTCATGTAATTAGCAAGAGTCCATGAGCTAGTGACGTATGGGATATACATTCCTACCAGGAGGGGCAAAGTTTCCCAAACCTCAAAATGCCTATAAATACACCCCTCACCACACCCACAATTCAGTTTTACAAACTTTGCCTCCGATGGAGGTGGTGAAGTAAGTTTGTGCTAGATTCTACGTTGATATGCGCTCCGCAGCAAGTTGGAGCCCGGTTTTCCTCTCAGCGTGCAGTGAATGTCAGAGGGATGTGAAGAGAGTATTGCCTATTTGAATGCAGTGATCTCCTTCTACGGGGTCTATTTCATAGGTTCTCTGTTATCGGTCGTAGAGATTCATCTCTTACCTCCCTTTTCAGATCGACGATATACTCTTATATATATACCATTACCTCTGCTGATTCTCGTTTCAGTACTGGTTTGGCTTTCTACAAACATGTAGATGAGTGTCCTGGGGTAAGTAAGTCTTATTTTCTGTGACACTCTAAGCTATGGTTGGGCACTTTGTTTATAAAGTTCTAAATATATGTATTCAAACATTTATTTGCCTTGACTCAGAATGTTCAACTTTCCTTATTTTTCAGACAGTCAGTTTCATATTTGGGATAATGCATTTGAATTAATCATTTTTTTCTTACCTTCAAAAATTTGACTCTTTTTTTCCCTGTGGGCTGTTAGGCTCGCGGGGGCTGAAAATGCTTCATTTTATTGCGTCATTCTTGGCGCGGACTTTTTTGGCGCAAAAATTCTTTTCCGTTTCCGGCGTCATACGTGTCGCCGGAAGTTGCGTCATTTTTTTGACGTTATTTTGCGCCAAAGATGTCGGCGTTCCGGATGTGGCGTCATTTTGGCGCCAAAAGCATTTAGGCGCCAAATAATGTGGGCGTCTGATTTGGCGCTAAAAAATATGGGCGTCGCTTTTATCTCCACATTATTTAAGTCTCATTTTTTATTGCTTCTGGTTGCTAGAAGCTTGTTCTTTGGCATTCTTTCCCATTCCTGAAACTGTCATTTAAGGAATTTGATCAATTTTGCTTTATATGTTGTTTTTTCTCTTACATATTGCAAGATGTCTCACGTTGCATCTGAGTCAGAAGATACTACAGGAATATCGCTGTCTAGTGCTGGATCTACCAAAGCTAAGTGTATCTGCTGTAAACTTTTGGTAGCTATTCCTCCGGCTGTTGTTTGTATTGATTGTCATGACAAACTTGTTAAAGCAGATAATATTTCCTTTAGTAATGTACCATTGCCTGTTGCAGTTCCCTCAACATCTAAGGTGCAGAATGTTCCTGATAACATAAGAGATTTTGTTTCTGAATCCATAAAGAAGGCTATGTCTGTTATTTCTCCTTCTAGTAAACATAAAAAATCTTTTAAAACTTCTCTCCCTACAGATGAATTTTTAAATGAACATCATCATTCTGATTCTGATGACTCTTCTGGTTCAGAGGATTCTGTCTCAGAGGTTGATGCTGATAAATCTTCAAATTTATTTAAAATGGAATTTATTCGTTCTTTACTTAAAGAAGTACTAATTGCTTTAGAAATAGAGGATTCTGGTCCTCTTGATACTAATTCTAAACGTTTGGATAAGGTATTTAAAGCTCCTGTGGTTATTCCAGAAGTTTTTCCTGTTCCTAAATGCTATTTCTGCAGTAATTTCCAAAGAATGGGATAAATTGGGTAATTCATTTACTCCTTCTAAACGTTTCAAGCAATTATATCCTGTGCCGTCTGACAGATTAGAATTTTGGGACAAAATCCCTAAAGTTGATGGGGCTATTTCTACCCTTGCTAAACGTACTACTATTCCTACGTCAGATGGTACTTCGTTTAAGGATCCTTTAGATAGGAAAATTGAATCCTTTCTAGGAAAAGCTTATCTGTGTTCAGGTATTCTTCTTAGACCTGCTATATCTTTGGCTGATGTTGCT
The DNA here is from genome assembly GCF_027579735.1 of Bombina bombina. Lineage (NCBI taxonomy): Eukaryota > Metazoa > Chordata > Amphibia > Anura > Bombinatoridae > Bombina > Bombina bombina. Next base: position 791,607,327 of record NC_069504.1, on the reverse strand, counting down.
GCAGCTTCAACTTTTTGGTTGGAAACTTTAGCGCAACAAGTAACACATCATGATTCTCATGATATTATTATTCTTCTTCAGCATGCTAATAATTTTATCTGTGATGCCATTTTTGATATTATCAGAGTTGATGTCAGGTTTATGTCTCTAGCTATTTTAGCTAGAAGAGCTTTATGGCTTAAAACTTGGAATGCTGATATGGCTTCTAAATCAACTCTACTTTCTATTTCTTTCCAGGGTAACAAATTATTTGGTTCTCAGTTGGATTCTATTATTTCAACTGTTACTGGTGGGAAAGGAACTTTTTTACCACAGGATAAAAAATCTAAAGGTAAAAACAGGGCTAATAATCGTTTTCGTTCCTTTCGTTTCAACAAAGAACAAAAGCCTGATCCTTCATCCTCAGGAGCAGTTTCAGTTTGGAAACCATCTCCAGTCTGGAATAAATCCAAGCCTGCTAGAAAGGCAAAGCCTGCTTCTAAGTCCACATGAAGGTGCTGCCCTCATTCCAGCTCAGCTGGTAGGGGGCAGGTTACGTTTTTTCAAGGAAATTTGGATCAATTCTGTTCACAATCTTTGGATTCAGAACATTGTTTCAGAAGGGTACAGAATTGGTTTCAAGATGAGACCTCCTGCAAAGAGATTTTTTCTTTCCCGTGTCCCAGTAAATCCAGTAAAAGCTCAAGCATTTCTGAATTGTGTTTCAGATCTAGAGTTGACTGGAGTAATTATGCCAGTTCCAGTTCCGGAACAGGGGATGGGGTTTTATTCAAATCTCTTCATTGTACCAAAGAAGGAGAATTCCTTCAGACCAGTTCTGGATCTAAAAATATTGAATCGTTATGTAAGAATACCAACGTTCAAGATGGTAACTGTAAGGACTATCTTGCCTTTTGTTCAGCAAGGGAATTATATGTCCACAATAGTTTTACAGGATGCATATCTGCATATTCCGATTCATCCAGATCATTATCAGTTCCTGAGATTCTCTTTTCTGGACAAGCATTACCAGTTTGTGGCTCTGCCGTTTGGCCTAGCTACAGCTCCAAGAATTTTTACAAAGGTTTTCGGTGCCCTTCTGTCTGTAATCAGAGAACAGGGTATTGTGGTATTTCCTTATTTGGACGATATCTTGGTACTTGCTCAGTCTTTACATTTAGCAGAATCTCATACGAATCGACTTGTGTTGTTTCTTCAAGATCATGGTTGGAGGATCAATTTACCAAAAAGTTCATTGATTCCTCAGACAAGGGTAACTTTTCTGGGTTTCCAGATGGTTTCAGTGTCCATGACTCTGTCTTTAACAGACAAGAGACGTCTAAAATTAATTACAGCTTGTCGAAACCTTCAGTCACAATCATTCCCTTCGGTAGCCTTATGCATGGAAATTCTAGGTCTTATGACTGCTGCATCGGACGCGATCCCCTTTGCTCGTTTTCACATGCGACCTCTTCAGCTCTGTATGCTGAATCAAAGGTGCAAGGATTACACAAAGATATCTCAATTAATATCTTTAAAACCGATTGTTCGACACTCTCTAACGTGGTGGACAGATCACCATCGTTTAATTCAGGGGGCTTCTTTTGTGCTTCCGACCTGGACTGTAATTTCAACAGATGCAAGTCTCACAGGTTGGGGAGCTGTGTGGGGATCTCTGACGGCACAAGGAGTTTGGGAATCTCAGGAGGTGAGATTACCGATCAATATTTTGGAACTCCGTGCAATTTTCAGAGCTCTTCAGTTTTGGCCTCTTCTGAAGAGAGAATCGTTCATTTGTTTTCAGACAGACAATGTCACAACTGTGGCATACATCAATCATCAAGGAGGGACTCGCAGTCCTCTGGCTATGAAAGAAGTATCTCGAATTTTGGTTTGGGCGGAATCCAGCTCCTGTCTAATCTCTGCGGTTCATATCCCAGGTATAGACAATTGGGAAGCGGATTATCTCAGTCGCCAAACGTTGCATCCGGGCGAATGGTCTCTTCACCCAGAGGTATTTCTTCAGATTGTTCAAATGTGGGAACTTCCAGAAATAGATCTGATGGCGTCTCATCTAAACAAGAAACTTCCCAGGTATCTGTCCAGATCCCGGGATCCTCAGGCGGAGGCAGTGGATGCATTATCACTTCCTTGGAAGTATCATCCTGCCTATATCTTTCCGCCTCTAGTTCTTCTTCCAAGAGTAATCTCCAAGATTCTGAAGGAATGCTCGTTTGTTCTGCTGGTAGCTCCGGCATGGCCTCACAGGTTTTGGTATGCGGATCTTGTCCGGGTGGCCTCTTGCCAACCGTGGACTATTCCGTTAAGACCAGACCTTCTGTCTCAAGGTCCTTTTTTCCATCAGGATCTGAAATCCTTAAATTTAAAGGTATGGAGATTGAACGCTTGATTCTTGGTCACAGAGGTTTCTCTGACTCTGTGATTAATACTATGTTACAGGCTCGTAAATCTGTATCTAGAGAGACATATTATAGAGTCTGGAAGACTTATATTTCTTGGTGTCTTTCTCATCATTTTTCTTGGCATTCTTTTAGAATACCGAGAATATTACAGTTTCTTCAGGATGGTTTAGATAAGGGTTTGTCTGCAAGTTCCTTGAAAGGACAAATCTCTGCTCTTTCTGTTCTTTTTCACAGAAAGATTGCTATTCTTCCTGATATTCATTGTTTTGTACAAGCTTTGGTTCGTATAAAGCCTGTCATTAAGTCAATTTCTCCTCCTTGGAGTTTGAATTTGGTTCTGGGGGCTCTTCAAGCTCCTCCATTTGAACCTATGCATTCATTGGACATTAAATTACTTTCTTGGAAAGTTTTGTTCCTTTTGGCCATCTCTTCTGCCAGAAGAGTTTCTGAATTATCTGCTCTTTCTTGTGAGTCTCCTTTTCTGATTTTTCATCAGGATAAGGCGGTGTTGCGAACTTATGTTGAAGCTACTAAATCTTTCCGAAAGACTTCTAGTCTATTTGTTATATTTTCCGGTTCTAGAAAAGGCCAGAAAGCTTCTGCCATTTCTTTGGCATCTTGGTTGAAATCTTTAATTCATCTTGCCTATGTTGAGTCGGGTAAAACTCCGCCTCAGAAAATTACAGCTCATTCTACTAGGTCAGTTTCTACTTCCTGGGCGTTTAGGAATGAAGCTTCGGTTGATCAGATTTGCAAAGCAGCAACTTGGTCCTCTTTGCATACTTTTACTAAATTCTACCATTTTGATGTATTTTCTTCTTCTGAAGCAGTTTTTGGTAGAAAAGTACTTCAGGCAGCGGTTTCAGTTTGAATCTTCTGCTTATGTTTTTCATTAAACTTTATTTCTTCTGTTATGTGTGATCAGTCCACGGGTCATCATTACTTCTGGGATATAACTCCTCCCCAACAGGAAATGCAAGAGGATTCACCCAGCAGAGCTGCATATAGCTCCTCCCCTCTACGTCACTCCCAGTCATTCTCTTGCACCCAACGACTAGATAGGATGTGTGAGAGGACTATGGTGATTATACTTAGTTTTTATAACTTCAATCAAAAGTTTGTTATTTTACAATAGCACCGGAGCGTGTTATTGCCTCTCTGGCAGAGTTTGAAGAAGAATCTACCAGAGTTTTTACTATGATTTTAACCGGAGTAGTTAAGATCATATTGCTGTTTCTCGGCCATCTGAGGGAGGTAAAAGCTTCAGATCAGGGGACAGCGGGCAGATGAATCTGCATTGAGGTATGTAGCAGTTTTTATTTTCTGAATGGAATTGATGAGAAAATCCTGCCATACCGTTATAATGACATGTATGTATACTCTACACTTCAGTATTCTGGGGATGGTACTTCACTGGAATTACTCTGTAAAAAGTACATTAAACCTTTTAATAGGTATTTATTATGTTAAACGTTTTTGCTGGAATGTAGAATCGTTTGCATTTTCTGAGGTACTGAGTGAATAAATGTTTGGGCATTATTTTTCCACTTGGCAGTTGCTTGTTTTAATTGTGACAGTTTCGTTTCTCTCTCACTGCTGTGTGTGAGGGGGAGGGGCCGTTTTTGGCGCTCTTTGCTACGCATCAAAAATTTCCAGTCAGTTACTCTTGTATTTCCTGCATGATCCGGTTCATCTCTACAGAACTCAGGGGTCTTCAAACTTCTTTGAAGGGAGGTAGATTCTCTCAGCAGAGCTGTGAGACTTATATATTGACTGTGATTAAAAACGTTGCTCTCTTATTTTTACGTTTCAAATTTAATTATTGTTACTTTACTAATGGGAACAAACCTTTGCTAAAAGTTGTGTTGTTTTCAAGGATTGATGCTATAACAGTTTTTCAGTTCATTATTTCAACTGTCATTTAATCGTTTAGTGCTTCTTTGAGGCACAGTACGTTTTTATTAAATAAGATTGTAACCAAGTTGCAAGTTTATTTGCTAGTGTGTTAAACATGTCTGATTCAGAGGAAGATACCTGTGTCATTTGTTCCAATGCCAAGGTGGAGCCCAATAGAAATTTATGTACTAACTGTATTGATGCTACTTTAAATAAAAGCCAATCTGTACAAATTGAACAAATTTCACCAAACAGCGAGGGGAGAGTTATGCCGACTAACTCGCCTCACGTGTCAGTACCTGCATCTCCAGCCCGGGAGGTGCGTGATATTGTGACGCCTAGTACATCTGGGCGGCCATTACAGATAACATTACAAGATATGGCTACTGTTATGACTGAAGTTTTGGCTAAATTACCAGAACTAAGGGGCAAGCGTGATCACTCTGGGGTGAGAACAGAGTGCGCTGATAATACTAGAGCCATGTCTGATACTGCGTCACAGCTTGCAGAGCATGAGGACGGAGAGCTTCATTCTGTGGGTGACGGTTCTGATCCAAACAGATTGGATTCAGATATTTCAAATTTTAAATTTAAATTGGAGAACCTCCGTGTATTACTAGGGGAGGTTTTAGCGGCTCTTAATGATTGTAACACCGTTGCAATACCAGAGAAATTGTGTAGGTTGGATAAATACTTTGCGGTACCGGCGAGTACTGACGTTTTTCCTATACCTAAGAGACTAACTGAAATTGTTACTAAGGAGTGGGATAGACCCGGTGTGCCGTTCTCACCCCCTCCAATATTTAGAAAGATGTTTCCAATAGACGCCACCACACGGGACTTATGGCAAACGGTCCCTAAGGTGGAGGGAGCAGTTTCTACTTTAGCTAAGCGTACCACTATCCCGGTGGAGGATAGCTGTGCTTTTTCAGATCCAATGGATAAAAAATTAGAGGGTTACTTTAAGAAAATGTTTGTTCAACAAGGTTTTATATTGCAACCCCTTGCATGCATCGCGCCGATTACGGCTGCGGTAGCATTTTGGATGGAGTCTCTGGAAGAGAACCTTAGTTCAGCTACGCTGGACGACATTACGGACAGGCTTAGAGTCCTTAAACTAGCTAATTCATTCATTTCGGAGGCCGTAGTACATTTAACCAAACTTACGGCTAAGAACTCAGGATTCGCCATTCAGGCACGTAGGGCGCTGTGGCTAAAATCCTGGTCAGCTGATGTAACTTCTAAGTCCAAATTACTTAATATACCTTTCAAAGGGCAAACTTTATTTGGGCCCGGTTTGAAAGAAATTATCGCTGACATTACAGGAGGTAAGGGCCACGCCCTGCCTCAAGCCAAAGCTAAGGCTAGACAGTCTAATTTTCGTCCCTTTCGGAATTTCAAAGCAGGAGCAGCACCAACTTCCACTGCACCAAAACAGGAAGGAGCCGTTGCTCGTTACAGACAAGGCTGGAAACCTAACCAGTCCTGGAACAAGGGCAAGCAGGCCAGGAAACCTGCTGCTGCCCCTAAGACAGCATGAATCGAGGGCCCCCGATCCGGGACCGGATCTAGTGGGGGGCAGACTCTCTCTCTTCGCCCAGGCTTGGGCAAGAGATGTTCAGGATCCCTGGGCGCTAGAGATCATATCTCAGGGATACCTTCTAGACTTCAAATTCTCTCCCCCAAGAGGGAGATTTCATCTGTCAAGGTTGTCAACAAACCAGATAAAGAAAGAAGCGTTTCTACGCTGTGTACAAGATCTGTTATTAATGGGAGTGATCCATCCGGTTCCGCGGTCGGAACAGGGACAAGGGTTTTACTCAAACCTGTTTGTGGTTCCCAAAAAAGAGGGAACTTTCAGGCCAATCTTGGATTTAAAGATCCTAAACAAATTCCTAAGAGTTCCATCGTTCAAAATGGAAACTATTCGGACAATCTTACCCATGATCCAAAAGGGTCAGTACATGACCACAGTGGATTTAAAGGATGCTTACCTTCACATACCGATTCACAAAGATCATTACCGGTATCTAAGGTTTGCCTTCTTAGACAGGCATTACCAGTTTGTAGCTCTTCCATTCGGATTGGCTACGGCTCCAAGAATCTTCACAAAGGTTCTGGGTGCCCTTCTGGCGGTACTAAGACCGCGAGGAATTTCGGTAGCTCCGTACCTAGACGACATTCTGATACAAGCTTCAAGCTTTCAAACTGCCAAGTCTCATACAGAGTTAGTTCTGGCATTTCTAAGGTCGCATGGATGGAAAGTGAACGAAAAGAAGAGTTCTCTCTTTCCTCTCACAAGAGTTCCATTCTTGGGGACTCTTATAGATTCTGTAGAAATGAAGATTTATCTGACAGAAGACAGATTAACAAAGCTTCTAAATGCATGCCGTGTCCTTCATTCCATTCAACTCCCGTCAGTAGCTCAATGCATGGAGGTGATCGGCTTAATGGTAGCGGCAATGGACATAGTACCCTTTGCACGTCTACATCTCAGACCGCTGCAATTGTGCATGCTGAGTCAATGGAATGGGGATTACTCAGACTTGTCCCCTACTCTGAATCTGGATCAAGAGACCAGAAACTCTCTTCTATGGTGGCTTTCTCGGCCACATCTGTCCAGGGGGATGCCATTCAGCAGGCCGGACTGGACAATTGTAACAACAGACGCCAGCCTACTAGGTTGGGGCGCTGTCTGGAATTCTCTGAAGGCTCAGGGACAATGGAATCAGGAGGAAAGTCTCCTACCAATAAACATTCTGGAATTGAGAGCAGTTCTCAATGCCCTTCTGGCTTGGCCCCAGTTAAAAACTCGGGGGTTCATCAGGTTTCAGTCGGACAACATCACGACTGTAGCTTACATCAACCATCAAGGAGGGACAAGAAGCTCCCTAGCAATGATGGAAGTATCAAAGATAATTCGCTGGGCAGAGTCTCACTCTTGCCACCTGTCAGCAATCCACATCCCGGGAGTGGAGAACTGGGAGGCGGATTTCTTGAGTCGCCAGACTTTTCATCCGGGGGAGTGGGAACTTCATCCGGAGGGCTTTGCCCAAATACTTCGACGTTGGGGCAAACCAGAGATAGATCTCATGGCGTCTCGCCAGAACGCCAAACTTCCTCGCTACGGGTCCAGATCCAGGGATCCGGGAGCGGTTCTGATAGATGCTTTGACAGCACCTTGGAACTTCGGGATGGCTTATGTGTTTCCACCCTTCCCGCTGCTTCCTCGATTGATTGCCAAAATCAAACAGGAGAGAGCATCAGTGATTCTAATAGCGCCTGCATGGCCACGCAGGACTTGGTATGCAGATCTAGTGGACATGTCATCCTGTCCGCCTTGGTCTCTACCTCTAAGACAGGACCTTCTGATACAGGGTCCATTCAAACATCAAAATCTAACTTCTCTGAAGCTGACTGCTTGGAAATTGAACGCTTGATTTTATCAAAACGTGGTTTTTCTGAGTCGGTTATTGATACCCTGATACAGGCTAGGAAGCCTGTTACCAGAAGGATTTACCATAAGATATGGCGTAAATACCTATACTGGTGCGAATCCAAAGGTTACTCCTGGAGTAAGGTTAGGATTCCTAGGATATTGTCCTTTCTACAAGAAGGTTTAGAAAAGGGTTTATCGGCTAGTTCATTAAAGGGACAGATCTCAGCTCTGTCCATCTTGTTGCACAGGCGTCTGTCAGAAAATCCAGACGTCCAGGCTTTTTGTCAGGCTTTAGCTAGAATCAAGCCTGTGTTTAAAACTGTTGCTCCGCCATGGAGTTTAAACCTTGTTCTTAACGTTCTACAAGGAGTTCCGTTTGAACCCCTTCATTCCATTGATATAAAGTTGTTATCTTGGAAAGTGTTATTTTTAATGGCTATTTCTTCGGCTCGGAGAGTCTCTGCGTTATCAGCTTTACATTGTGATTCTCCTTATTTGATTTTTCATTCAGATAAGGTAGTTCTGCGTACTAAACCTGGGTTCTTACCTAAGGTAGTCACTAACAGGAACATCAATCAAGAGATCGTGGTTCCTTCCCTGTGCCCGAATCCTTCTTCAAAGAAGGAACGTCTTCTACACAATCTGGATGTAGTTCGTGCCCTCAAGTTCTACTTGCAGGCAACTAAGGATTTTCGACAAACGTCTTCCCTGTTTGTCGTGTACTCTGGTCAGAGGAGAGGTCATAAGGCTTCGGCTACCTCTCTCTCCTTCTGGCTTCGTAGCATAATTCGTTTAGCCTATGAGTCTGCTGGTCAGCAGCCTCCTGAAAGAATTACAGCTCATTCTACTAGAGCTGTGGCTTCCACTTGGGCCTTTAAGAATGAGGCCTCTGTTGAACAGATTTGCAAGGCTGCAACTTGGTCTTCGCTTCATACTTTTTCCAAATTTTACAAATTTGACACTTTTGCTTCTTCGGAGGCTATTTTTGGGAGAAAGGTTCTTCAGGCAGTGGTTCCTTCTGTATAATGAGCCTGCCTATCCCTCCCGTCATCCGTGTACTTTTGCTTTGGTATTGGTATCCCAGAAGTAATGATGACCCGTGGACTGATCACACATAACAGAAGAAAACATAATTTATGCTTACCTGATAAATTCCTTTCTTCTGTTGTGTGATCAGTCCACGGCCCGCCCTGTTTTTTTAAGGCAGGTAAATATTTTTTAAATTATACTCCAGTCACCACTTCACCCTTGGTTTCTCCTTTCTCGTTGATTCTTGGTCGAATGACTGGGAGTGACGTAGAGGGGAGGAGCTATATGCAGCTCTGCTGGGTGAATCCTCTTGCATTTCCTGTTGGGGAGGAGTTATATCCCAGAAGTAATGATGACCCGTGGACTGATCACACAACAGAAGAAAGGAATTTATCAGGTAAGCATAAATTATGTTTTTGGGTGTGGAGTCATTATCCCATACGTCACTAGCTCATGGACTCTTGCTAATTACATGAAAGAAAACATAATTTATGTAAGAACTTACCTGATAAATTCATTTCTTTCATATTAGCAAGAGTCCATGAGGCCCGCCCTTTTTTTGTGGTGGTTATGATTTTGTATAAAGCACAATTATTCCAATTCCTTATTTTATATGCTTTCGCACTTTTTTATCACCCCACTTCTTGGCTATTCGTTAAACTGAATTGTGGGTGTGGTGAGGGGTGTATTTATAGGCATTTTGAGGTTTGGGAAACTTTGCCCCTCCTGGTAGGAATGTATATCCCATACGTCACTAGCTCATGGACTCTTGCTAATATGAAAGAAATGAATTTATCAGGTAAGTTCTTACATAAATTATGTTTTTGTGTTCATTATCTTAAAACATTGCTTTCCTGCACTTCTCCTTTTATGGTTTTCCATTCCCTCCTCTTCCCGTTTTCAGTGAGATGTATCCTATAGCGAATGCTATCAGGGATTCTTGGCAGCCGGTTCATAAGGTGGAAGGAGCTATTTCCACCTTGGCTATCGAACTACTATCCCTTTTGAGGATAGTTGTGCCTTCAAGGACCCTAGGGAAATTAGAGGGTCTCCTTAAGACGTTTTTATGTCCATCAGGAGTTGCTTTTACAACCGGCGGCCGGCATTGTCAGGGTTACGACCGCGGCTGCCTAATGGTTTAATGCCCTGGAAGAATCTCTTATGTCTGAGACTTCTTTGAAGAGATTCAGGACAGAATTAAGGCTTTTATATTGATTAATTCCTTGGTTGGACGCTTCTTTGCAGATTACCAATGTGGCGGCTAAGAGTTCAGGATTTTCCGTCTTAGCGCGCAGGGCCTTACGGTTGACATCTTGGTCTGCAGATGTGTCCGCTAAATCTAAGCTTTTGGCTGTTCTTTACGAGGGGAGGGACCCTGTTTGGGCCTGACCTGCAGGAGATTATTTCTGACATCACGGGATGTAAGGGTCATTCCCTCCCTCAGGATAAAAAGATCCAATCAGAGGGGTCGACAGAAATTTTAAGGGAAACCCACTTTCCTCTTCTAAACAGGAAGGGGTCTATTTGCAAGCCATATCTACCTGGAGACCACACCTGTCTTGGCACATGGGCAAGTCAGCATGAAGGGCAGACTGTTTTTCTTCACCCAGGTTTGGATATGAGATGTCTGGATCCCTGGGCATTAGAGGTGGTGTCTCAGGGATACTAACTGGAATTCAGAAATTCTCCTACCAGAGGAAGGTTTCTTCTTTCTCGATTGTCTGTAGATGATTTACACTCTGTGTAAGTGACCTATCCTCCATGAGAGTAATTTGTCCCGTTCCAATTCTGGAGCAGGGACAGGTGTATTTAAATCTGTTTGTAGTTCCCACAAAAGAGGGAATTTTCAGACCTATCTTGGATCTCAAGAGTCTAAACAAATTCTCAGTTCCATCTTTCAAGATTTAAACTATTTGTACCATTCTTCCATTGATCCAGGAGGATCAGGTTATATCTACCGTGGATCTAGAGGATGCATAACAGACGTCCCTTTTCAGTTTGTGGCTCTAACTTCGGTTTGATCACGGCACCCAGAATTTTCAAAGGGTTCTGGGGTCTCTACTGGCGGTTCTAAGACCGCGGGGCATTGCAGTGGCGCCTTATCTGGATGATATTCTGATCCAGTCGTCTTATCAGCTAGCAAAGTCTCATATCGGCATTGTGTTATCCTTCCTAAGGAAGGTATATCTGGAAAGGAGTTAGCTAGTTCCTCAGACAAGGGTTCCTTTCTTGGGAACTTTAATCGACTCTGTCCATGAAAATCGTTTTGACGGAGGTCAGTAAATTATATATTCTGAACACATACCGAGCCTTTCAGACAACTCCTCGGCCGTCAGTGGCTCAGTACATGGATATTTGGATTGATGGTAGCGGCAATGGATATCCTTGTTTTTGCTTGGTTTCATCTCTGGCCTTTGCAAATCACCATGCTCAGTCAGTGGACTGGAGACTATACAAATTTGTCTTCTCAAATAAATCTAGTCCAGAGAGCTTAGGGACTCTCTTCTATGGTGGTTGTCGCCGGATTATCTATCTCAGGGGACATGCTTCCACAGACCCTCATGGGTGATAGTGATAACGGATGCCAGCCTGATTGGATGGGGAGCAGTCTGGAACTCTGAGGACTCGGGGTGTATGGACTCGATCGGAGCCTCTACTTCCCATCAGTATCCTAGAGTTGAGAGCAATATTCAATGCTCTTCAGGCTTGGTCTCAGTTGGCAGCAGCCAAGTACATCAAATTCCAGTCGTGCAACATTACGACTAGTTTTTATCAATCATCAGGGAGGAACAAGGAGTTCCTTAGCGATGACAGGTATAGCCATGATAATTCAGTGGGCGGAGGCTCACTCTTGTTTTTCTGTCGACGATCCACTTCCAGGTGTGGAAACCTGGTAGGCGAACTTTCTGAGCAGACGGATGTTTTCCTCCGGGAGAAGGGGAACTTCATCCGGAGGTATTTGCCAACCTGATTCTCAAATGGGGCAGGCCGGTGTTGGATCTTATGGCATCTGGTCAGAATGCCAAGCTTCCGAGATATGGGTCCAGGTCAGGGGATCCCCAGACCGAGCTGATAGTTGCCTTGGCAGTTCCTTGGTCTTTCAGCCTAGCGTATGTATTTTCCCCGTTTGCCCTCCTTCCCCGGGTGATTGCTCGGATCAAACCGGAGAGGGCGTCGGTGATCTTCATTGCCTCTGCGTAGCCTCGCAGGATTTGGTATGCCGATCTGGTGGATATGTCATCGCTGCCGCCCTGGAAGCTTCCATTGAGGAAGGACCTTCTCATTCAGGGTCCCTTCCATCACCCGAATCTAGTTTCTCTGCAGCTAACTGATTGGAGATTGAATTATTGATTTTATCTAAGCGAGGGTTTTTCTGATTCGGTCATTGATACTTTGATTCAGGCTCGTATGCCTGTTACTAGAAAGATTTACCTTAAAATATGGCGTAAATATATTTATTGGTGCGAATCCAAGGACTACTCAGGGATTTGAGTCAGGATTCCCAGAATTTTGTCTTTTCTCCGAGATGGATTGGAGAAAGAGGTTGTCAGCTAGTTCCTTAAAGGGACAGATTTCTGCTTTGTCTATTTTGTCTTGCAGATGTTCCAGATGTTCTATCTTTTTGTTAGGCCAATAGACTCCAATTACTCCTCCTTGGAGTTTGAATTTAGTTCTTAATGTTCTGCAAGGGGTTCCGTTTGAACCTATGCATTCCGTAGATATTAAGTTATTGTCTTGGAATGTTTTATTTCTGGTTGCTATTGCTTCTGCTCGCAGAGTTTCTATGCTTTCGGCTTTACAATATGATTCTCCTTATCTTATTTTCCATTCTGATAAGGTGGTATTACGTACTAAACCTGGTTTCCTTCCTAAGGTTGTTTCTAATATTAATCAGGAAATCATGAGCGACTGTTACATAATTTAGATGTGGTCAGTGCCTTGAAGTTCTACTTGCAGGCGACTAAGGATTTTCGTCAATCATCTTCCCTTTTTGTTTTTGCTGGGAAGTGTAGGGGTCAGAAAGCTACGGCTACCTCTCTTTTTCTTTGGCTGAAGAGTATCATCCGTTTTGCATATGAGACTGCTGGACAGCAGCCTCCTGAATGTATTATGGCTCATTCCACTAGGGCAGTGGCTTCCTCATGGGCATTCAAAAGATGATGCTTCTGTTGAACAGATTTGCAAGACTGCAACTTGGTCTTCTCTTCACACTTTTTCTCGAATTTTACATTTTGATACTTTTGCCTCGTCTGAGGCTGTTTTTGGGAGAAAGGTTCTTCAAGCAGTGGTGCCTTCTGTTTAGGTTCCTGTCTTGTCCCTCCCGTTCATCCGTGTCCTATAGCTTTGGTATTGTATCCCATAAGTAAGGATGAAATCCGTGGACTCGTCGTATCTTGTAAAAGAAAAGGAAATTTATGCTTGCCTGATGTATTTCTTTTACGATACGATGAGTCCACGGCCCACCCTGTCATTTTCTAAGACAGGTTTTTAATTTATTAAACTTCAGTCACCTTTGCACCTAGGCTTTTCCTTTCTCTTCCTAACTTCGATCGAATGACTGGAGTGGGAGGGAAGGGAGGAGATATATATATATATATATATATATATCTGCTGTGGTGCTCTTTGCCTCCTCCTGCTGACCAGGAGGCGATATCCCATACGTAAGGATAAATCCGTAGACTCGTCGTATTGTAAAAGAAATAAATTTATCAGGTAAGCATAAATTTCTTGTGAACGTATTTTATGATACATACAGTGATTCTTGTATTTGCCTGCCATCTGGTGGCAGGTATCTGCTAATCCATGTTACTAAGGACATTTAGGGCTGAGTTGCTCATAACATTCTTATGTCCCTGTAGTTTACTTTTCAGGATAATTATCCTGATAATGTTGGGGTTTTTTATTTGATGTCAACTAGAGGATATACAGAAATAAGGGCTGAGCCGATTATTGTCATCATTGGTGTGTCCATGCAGGTTTATTTTCAGGATGTATTCTCCTGATTCATTCTGTGTTTTTATTGTATTTGGCGCTATCTGTTGACAACTCAATTCTACTTTAGCTCCTTTTATATTTAAGGTGAAATCTTTTCATATTTGCAGCCCTTCTTCAATCCTTTTTTATAGAGCTTGACTGGCTGTTGAATAACTTTGTACATACATATGTGCTTCAGTCTCTGATATTTGGCACTATGTCCACCTTAGTCAGGAATCAATATTTCTTTCATGTAAATGGTAAGCTTCCATGAGCTAGTGACGTATGGGATATACATTCCTACCAGGAGGGGGCAAAGTTTTCCAAAAATGCCTATAAATACACCTCTCACCACACACATACTTTAGTTTAGTTGCCACTTCTTGGGCTTTTAAGAATGAAGCTTCAGTTGATCAGATTTGCAAAGCAGCAACTTGGTCTTCTTTGCATACATTTACAAAATTTTACCATTTTGATGTATTTGCTTCTTCAGGAGCAGTCTTTGGTAGAAAAGTTCTTCAGGCAGCTGTCTGTTTGATTCTTCTGTTTATAAGAACTTATTTTGTGGATTTAATCTCTCAGCGTAAAATAGCTGTTTTTATTTTATCCCTCCTTATCTAGTGACTCTTCTGTGGACTTCCACATCTTGGGTATTTTATCCCATACCTCACTAGCTCATGGACTCTTGCCATTTTCATGAAAGAAAACATAATTTATGTAAGAACTTACATGATAAATTAATTTCTTTCATAATGGCAAGAGTCCATGAGGCCCACCCTGTTTTTGGTGGTTATATTTATTTCTAATAACAGTGAGTCCACGGATCATCATCAATTACTGTTGGGAATATCACTCCTGGCCAGCAGGAGGCGGCAAAGAGCAGCAGAACTGTTAAGTATCACTTCCTTTCCCACAACCCCCAGTCATTCTCTTTGCCTTAAGTGCAAGGAGGAGGTGAAGTGTTTAGTGTCTGATGAAAATTGGATTAATTTTTCTTCAAGCAAGATTTTTTATTTTGAAGGCCAGAGTAGGTTTACTCTGATTTCCCTCTCAAGATTGGGTGTAGCTGTTCCCCACGTTAGTCTCTTCAGTTAGGGCAGTGGTGGCTTTAAAGCAGTTAGGAACTTGTAGGGTGGACCTTGCTGCGTTTTCCTAACATGATTGCCGCCCAGAGTATAGAAGGCCTGAGTAAGTTGTCCTTTCTCTAATTACAGTTCCCTATGAGGAGTGGCATCCTCTCATGCCAGATTGACTGTCCTCCTGCCGGACGGCTAGATGCAGGTAAGTGCCTTTTGTTCTTCTAGCAAGATGGGCACTTAAAGGACCAGTAAATACAGTAGATTTGCATAATCAACACATAATTAACAAGACAATGCAATAGCACTTAGTCTGAAATTCAAATGAGCAGTATATTTTTTTTTTTATTTTTTTTTTTAACAAATTTAAAAGTTATGTATATTTCCACTCCCCCTGTACCATGTGAAAGCCATCAGCCAATCACAAATGCATACATGTATATTCTGTAAATTCTTGCACATGCTCAGTAGGAGCTTGTGACTCAAAACGTGTGAATATAAAACGCTGTGTACATCTTTTTAATGGAAGTAAATTGGAAAGTTGTTTAAAATCGCATGCCCTATCTGAATCATGAAAGTTTAATTTGACCTGAGTGTCCCTTTAAGAAGTCTGCATTTATTATGGGACATATTTATATTCTGTATCAGTATATTTCAAGGCAGGGAGCGGGCACTTCTAATGTGACTGGAGACAGGGTTATTACCTTCAAGGAATGGAGGCATATACCTTTTTCTTAGTGTGGGCAGAGCAAGCTTTTGTTTGTCATGGCTTGCTTGTGGTATTATATGCTACAAAATATTATAGCCGTTATGCTCAGTATAAGTTTAACAGCAACAGTCTTCAGTCTCCTTATCGTGGATGCGCTGTTAGTTTTGCTAACTTTTTAATTATACAATGCATTGCATTTTTAATTATCGGCACGATCCTCCGCCATTACACATTTCTGTGGAGGGAAGGACTATGTAGTATGCAAAGTAAAGTTATTTCTAGATATTTTGTTTGTGTCCTATGCTTTGAAAAAGAACGACAGCCCAAAATTATTTGACAAAATCCTATGGAGTGCTACGTCCTCCGCAATTACATTTTTCTGTGGGGACTCGGCAGTATGCAGAATCAGTTGAGTCTATGTATTCTGTTTGTCACTTATGCCTGGATAGGATCGGCAGCACACATGTATTGTGAGAATCCTATGGATCGATATGGTACTCCGCCATTATACATTTCTGTGGCAAAAGGACTCTGCAGTATGCGGAATCCGTTTAATTTATGTTTTCTTTTTGACACATGTTTTGTGGAAATCCTTTAGAGCGCTACGGTCTTCCACCATTATACATTTCTGTGGCGGGTATGTCTCTGCAGTACGCAGACTATGTGGAGCGTGCGCTCGCATGATGATAGGATTTAGTTGCCGTGTTCCGTTTTGACAGGCGGAACGGCTTCTTACTCACGGCATTTATTCAGTAGGTTGAATAGTAGAACACCTCAGTCAGTCTGGGGTGTATGTTGGCTTTA
The DNA here is from genome assembly GCF_027579735.1 of Bombina bombina. Classification (NCBI taxonomy): domain Eukaryota; kingdom Metazoa; phylum Chordata; class Amphibia; order Anura; family Bombinatoridae; genus Bombina; species Bombina bombina. Next base: position 791,590,998 of record NC_069504.1, on the reverse strand, counting down.
TTTTTTGTGAGTTGTGTTTGTGTTCACTAACTTTCCTTTTTTTAAGGTGACAGTTCATTATTGAATAAAGAATATATTTTTATTTCTATCATGACTTATTCTGACATTCATGTTGGTTGTTAGGCACAAATAGTTTTCTATATGCAATCTTTGCAGCTTATTTTATGACAGCTTTTTGTTAAAGGGATACTGAACCAAATTATTTTCTTTCATGATTCAGATAGAGCATGCAATTTTAATCAACTTTCTAATTTACTCCTATTAATTTTTCTTAGTTTTCTTGCTATCTTTATTTGAAAAAGCAGGAATGTAAGCTTACGAGCCGGGCCATTTTTGGTTCAGACCCTGGATATGGCTTGGTGAATACCATTTAGCAAGAACAACCTAGGTGCTGAAACAAAGATGGGCCGGCTCGTAAGCTTACATTCCTGCTTTTTTAAATAAAGATACCAAGATAACGAAGATAAATTGATAGGAGTAAATTAAAAAGTTGCTTAAAATTGCCTGCGTTATCTGAATCATGAAAGAAAAAATGTGGGTTCAGTATTCCTTTAAGTGAACCCACTTAACTACCTAAGGAACATTTTTAACTTTTTTCAAGTTTTTAAATATTTCTGTCCTTGCCTTGTGTTCTTTTAGAAAAGAGCTTTGTTTTTTTCACGCTGGATTACCTTCAGAAGGTGCAAGCAGTGAACGTGAATTGTTGGTTTGTTTTTCTTATTTGGGGTAAACAATATACAATTTGTTCTGCCATGTTTTCGCTTTTCTCTGGAGATAGAGCATTGCTTCTGGGCCCATTGTCTCCCAGGATGATGCTGTTTAGGCGTTGCCCCAGCCTTCTCCTGTAACGTCCCTAGACACTATGGCGTCACGTGCAGTGCCTGCGGTTCCTTTCTAAATCTCCTAGAGGAGTTTTTTGCCTGCAGAAATTTCTGCCTAGGTATCTCCTGCGGTTCCTGTGGCATTTTCCCCTTGTCCTATCATAAAGGATATCGCAAGAGGAAAATTAGAAATCCAGATAGTAGGGTTCTGTCAGCTTGCTGCTACACAGTTTGCCTTTCCTTATAGATATGAGGAGGATACTTCGGTAGTCTCTGAGGGTGAAATCTCAGATTCGGACAGTACATTTCCTTTATCTGATGCTGAAGTGGTATTCTTCAGATTTAAGCTTGATCACCTTCGTGTATGGTTAAAGGAGGTTTTTGGCTTTTAAGGGAGACTTCAATATGCCTATCGTTGTCAACCCCACGGAATTTCGTCAACTTCTTAGTTGCTTGATGTTTCTTCTCTGTGGATATGTTTCCTTTTCCAGTCCGTGCTTGGAGTTTTTATGCAGGAATGGGAGAAGTCAGGGTTTTCTTTTCCCTGTCTCCTTAAAGAAGATTTAGCCAGGGTACGGTGCCTTATGGTGGACCAGATAGCAAGAGGCCTTTTCTACTCTAGCTAGATAATTTCAATTCCTATAGAGGATAGCTGCTCTTTTTAGGATCAATGGACTTGGCTAAAGACTTTTATGGAGGTTGTATTGCCTCTGTGTCAAGTGCAGCATATTATTGATGCGTCACTTTGTTTGTTTTTCATTTGGGTGGATTTCCCTTTGAATTAAGGCTCCTAAACCAATTCTTTTATGTCTGTTTCCAGGCTAATCATTAAGCCAGGGGCTAAGTTATCTGGCTTCGCCGTGCTAGCCCACGGATCTTTGTGTAGCAAGTCAGTTTCATAATCTGAAGGCCTTGAGTTAGGCCTCACACTTTCAAAATCCTTTTAGATTTTTCTTTTCAGCCCAGATTTCTGGTGTTTCCTTACAAGGGTAAGACATTGTTTGATCCTAAACTAAGAGATGAAAGGTTTGCCTCCAATACAGAACTATTGGGAGGCTGATGCTGTCTGGATTTCTTCAAATATGGGTATGACATGTCCCCGATAGATGGCGGACTTAGTGCCTCAGGGTTTCTAAATAGAATCAAACCCTTACTCCCAGGCGCAGATTCCATCTCTGTTTTTATCTGCAGACCAGATAGCAGAGCGGTGTTTTCATTGTTTTTGGGTGGTGCCTTCTGTTTTGGTCCTCCTGCCTTTTCTCCAACATTGGTGTGTCCGGTCCACGGCTTCATCCTTACTTGTGGGATATTCTCTTCCCCTACAGGAAATGCCAAAGAGAGCACCCAGCAAGAGCTGTCCATATAGCTCCCCCTCTGGCTCCGCCCCCCAGTCATTCTCTTTGCCGCTCTGAACAAGTAGCATCTCCACGGGGATGGTAAAGAGTATGTGGTGTTAGTTGTAGTTTTTTATTCTTCTATCAAGAGTTTGTTATTTTAAAATAGTGCCGGTTTGTACTATTTACTCTAAAACAGAAAAGGATGAAGAGTTCTATTTAAAGAAGAGTATGATTTTAGCAGCAGTAACTAAAATCAATTGCCCTGCCTTTTTCTCCCTCCCTGTTAATTCCGTGTCCTCTAGTTTGGGTATTGGTTCCCACTAGTAATTGGAATGACGTTGTGGACTCTCCATGTCATAGGAAAGAAAACAAAATTTATGCTTACCTGATACATTTCTTTCTTTCCGGACCTCTTTTTAATTATAATTCATCAGTTTGTTTTTTTTGTGTTCTTTTTTTTTTTTTTTTTTTTTTTAGAAAACCTCAGACACCTTTTTACCCTTGTGCGTGTTCTTTTTCCATTTTCCTCGGCTAAATGACTGGGGATTATGGGTTAGGGAAGTTACTTAGCAGCTTTGCTGGGGTGCTCTTTGCCTCCTCCTGCTGTCCAGGAGTTGAATATCCCACTAGTAATTGGAATGACGTCCGGAAAGAGAGAAATTTATCAGGTACGCATAAATTTTGTTTTTTCAGTTTATTTGTGTATATGACATAGCTGGTTTTGTGCTGAAACCACATCCTATTTAAAAAAAAAAAAGGGGGTTGAGCTTGCAGGTAAAGTCAGATCTCATTATTTTATCACTTTGCTTACACACTTGCTTCCTTATCTGTTTTTAAACCAAAGTACAATACTTAGAGAACAATGGAAAATTAGGTTTTTATTACATAACTCTTCTACACCCCACTGGGAGTGAAATTTCTCCTTCTGGCAGTGTTTGCTTAGCTTGCCAATAGCCGATACATAAATATAGAAACTTTCAATATAGAGGTACCATGGGCTAAATCAGCTATTTCAAATGCCTAAATAAGGGTAAATGAACTACTTCTAAAACATTTAATACACTCCAGCAGGTAAAAATGGATTATTGGGAACAAATTAAAGGTGAGCATCAACGTGTAAATTGCATGTTTCAAGCCTTCTGAAAATGTTATGCCTCAAGGGCGTAAGAAAGAAAATACTCCTGCTAGGATTACACTTTCAGATTGGTTTGTACAGCTTGTTGTAAAGGCTTCTCTAGGTTCCAGTACTTGAAGATCTCAAAATGAATTTTGCTAGGGCAGTGTCTACGTCCAAGGTAGCCAATCTGGATTGCACTATTTCTGAATCGAAGCTGCTATTTCAAATTCTTCTTTCATGTTGTAAATTGGGAGCTAACTTTGATAAATACTTTGTGGTTCATTTGTCACAGTAATCTTATTATTTTGCAGTATTCTCAATTTCTGATGAGTTGACTAGGTTGGATCTGAGTAACTTAAAGGGACAGTCTATTTGAAAATGTTTGTTTAAAAAGATAGATAATCCCTTTATTACCCATTCCCCAGTTTTACGTAACCAACACTTTTATATTAAAGGGACATAATACTCATATGCTAAATCACTTGAAACTGATGCAATATAACTGTAAAAAGCTGACGGGAAAATAGCACCTGAGCATCTCTATGTAAAAAAGGAAGATATTTTACCTCACAATTTCCATAGCTTAGCAGAGTAAGTTCTGTGTAAAAAGTTATACTCAGCTGTTGCTCAGCTGCAGGTAAAAAAAAAATTAAAAAAATGAAGACATGAACAGCAGCCAATCAGCATCAGCAGTGCTGAGGTCATGAACTCTCTTACTGTGATCTCATGAGATTTCACTTAACTCTCATGAGATTTCATAGTAAACTTCCTTAAACTGAATAGGGAAATAAAATGAGTGTGCATGTAAGCTCGCTCCTTCCGCTATCCCGGGACAGACATACTGATTTGCTGCTTAGAAGTCCTTTACAATGGGATGTGGCTACTGAGGAACTTTTGAGGTAAAATATCTTAGATGTTCAGGTGATGTTTTCTAGTCCGCTTTTTACAGCTATGCTTTATCACTTTCAAGTGTTTCAACATTTGGATATCATGGCCCTTTAATATACTTTTTCTCACCTCTGTGATTACCTTTATATCTAATCCTCTGCAGGCTGCCCCCTTTTTTTCCAATTCTTTTGACGGACTTGCATTTTAGCCAATCCGTGCTATTAACTCCAGGAGTGAGCTCAGTGTTATCTATATGGCACACATGGACAAGCCCTGTCTATCTGTGAGAAACTGTTAAAATGCATTGAGATAAGATTGAGTGTCCCTTTAAACTTTTTCGATTCAGATAGAACATGCAGTTTATAGCTCACAGTAGTGCATTTATGTTCCTTCAACAAAGGATACCAAGAGACACATTTTGATAAAAAAAAAAGTAAACTGAAAAGTTGTTTAAAATGGTATGCTCTATCATAAAATAAATTTAAAATTATTTCTCAACTTTGTATGTTTTATTTTAGAATTTTTTTGCTGCATTTCTGCAGACAAAAAATCACAATAATAAGAACTACAAAACCAATAATATCTTCTAGATAGAAAAAATGTCCAAAATTAATCTTACCGAAACCCCTCTGAGAGCATAACATTGTGAATTGAGTAATGGAATTAATTTACCCCCAAAAAAACATAATTTATGCTTACCTGATAAATTTATTTCTCTTGTAGTGTAGTCAGTCCACGGGTCATCCATTACTTATGGAATATATCTCTTCCTAACAGGAAGCTGCAAGAGGATCACCCAAGCAGAGCTGCTATATAGCTCCTCCCCTCACATGTCATATTCAGTCATTCGACCAAAGCAGACGAGAAAGGAGAAACCATAGGGTGCAGTGGTGACTGGAGTTTAATTAAAATTTAGATCTGCCTTAAAGACAGGGCGGGCCGTGGACTGACTACACTACAAGAGAAATAAATTTATCAGGTAAGCATAAATTATGTTTTCTCTTATTAAGTGTAGTCAGTCCACGGGTCATCCATTACTTATGGAATACCAATACCAAAGCTAAAGTACACGGATGAAGGGAGGGACAAGGCAGGAACATTAAACAGAAGGAACCACTGCCTGAAGTACCTTTCTCCCAAAAATAGCCTCCGAAGAAGCAAAAGTGTCAAATTTGTAAAATTTTGAAAAGGTGTGAAGCGAAGACCAAGTCGCAGCCTTGCAAATCTGTTCAACAGAGGCCTCATTTTTAAAGGCCCAGGTGGAAGCCACAGCTCTAGTAGAATGAGCTGTAATCCTTTCAGGAGGCTGCTGTCCAGCAGTCTCATAGGCTAAACGTATTATGCTACGAAGCCAAAAAGAGAGAGAGGTAGCCGAAGCCTTTTGACCTCTCCTCTGTCCAGAGTAAACGACAAACAGGGAAGAAGTTTGACGAAAATCTTTAGTTGCCTGCAAATAGAACTTCAGGGCACGGACTACGTCCAGATTATGCAAAAGTCGTTCCTTCTTTGAAGAAGGGTTAGGACACAGTGATGGAACAACAATCTCTTGATTGATATTCCTGTTAGTAACTACCTTAGGTAAGAACCCAGGTTTAGTACGCAGAACTACCTTGTCTGAATGAAAAATCAGATAAGGAGAATCACAATGTAAGGCAGATAACTCAGAGACTCTTAGAGCTGAGGAAATAGCCATCAAAAACAAAACCTTCCAGGATAACAGCTTGATATCAATGGAATGAAGGGGTTCAAATGGAACGCCTTGAAGAACATTAAGAACTAAGTTTAAGCTCCACGGCGGAGCAACAGTCTTAAACACAGGCTTAATCCTAGTTAAAGCCTGACAAAAAGCCTGAACGTCTGGAACTTCAGCCAGACGTTTGTGTAGAAGAATAGACAGAGCAGAAATCTGTCCCTTTAACGAACTAGCAGATAAGCCCTTTTCTAAACCCTCTTGTAGAAAGGACAATATCCTAGGAATCCTAACCTTACTCCATGAGTAACTCTTGGATTCGCACCAATATAAATATTTACGCCATATCTTATGGTAAATTTTTCTGGTAACAGGCTTCCTAGCCTGTATTAAGGTATCAATAACCGACTCCGAGAAGCCACGCTTTGATAGAATCAAGCGTTCAATCTCCATGCAGTCAGCCTCAGAGAAATTAGATTTGGATGGTTGAAAGGACCCTGAATTAGAAGGTCCTGTCTCAGAGGCAGAGACCACGGTGGACAGGACGACATGTCCACTAGGTCTGCATACCAGGTCCTGCGTGGCCACGCAGGCGCTATCAGAATCACCGAAGCTCTCTCCTGTTTGATCTTGGCAATCAAACGAGGAAGCATCGGGAATGGTGGAAACACATAAGCCATGTTGAAGACCCAAGCGGCTGTCAGAGCATCTATCAGCACCGCTCCCGGGTCCCTGGACCTGGATCCGTAACAAGGAAGCTTGGCGTTCTGACGAGACGCCATGAGATCCAGATCTGGTTTGCCCCAACGATGAATCAGTTGAGCAAAGACCTCCGAATGAAGTTCCCACTCCCCCGGATGAAAAGTCTGGCGACTTAGAAAATCCGCCTCCCAGTTCTCCACGCCTGGGATGTAAATCGCTGACAGGTGGCAAGAGTGAGACTCTGCCCAGCGAATTATCTTTGAGACTTCCAACATCGCTAGGGAACTTCTGGTTCCCCCTTGATGGTTGATGTAAGCCACAGTCGTGATGTTGTCCGACTGAAATCTGATGAACCTCAGAGTTGCTAACTGAGGCCAAGCTAGGAGAGCATTGAATATTGCTCTTAATTCCAGAATATTTATTGGGAGGAGTTTCTCCTCCTGAGTCCATAATCCCTGAGCTTTCTGGGAGTTCCAGACTGCGCCCCAGCCTAGAAGGCTGGCATCCGTTGTTACAATCGTCCAATCTGGCCTGCGAAAGGTCATCCCCTTGGACAGATGTGGCCGAGAAAGCCACCATAGAAGAGAATCTCTGGTCTCTTGATCCAGATTTAGTAGGGGGGACAAATCTGAGTAATCCCCGTTCCACTGGCTTAGCATGCACAATTGCAGCGGTCTGAGATGCAGGCGCGCAAAATGGTACTATGTCCATTGCCGCTACCATTAAGCCTATTACTTCCATGCACTGAGCTACTGACGGGTGTGGAATGGAATGAAGGACACGGCAAGCATTTAGAAGTTTTAATAACCTGGCCTCTGTCAGGTAAATTTTCATCTCTACAGAATCTATAAGAGTCCCTAGAAAGGGAACTCTTGTAAGTGGTAATAGAGAACTCTTTTCCACGTTCACCTTCCACCCATGCGACCTCAGAAATGCCAGAACTATCTCTGTATGAGACTTGGCAGTTTGAAAACTTGACGCTTGTATCAGAATGTCGTCTAGGTACGGAGTCACTGCTATGCCTCGCGGTCTTAGTACCGCCAGAAGTGAGCCCAGAACTTTTGTAAAGATTCTTGGAGCCGTAGCTAATCCGAAGGGAAGAGCTACAAACTGGTAATGCCTGTCTAGGAAAGCAAATCTTAGGTACCGATAATGATCCTTGTGAATCGGTATGTGAAGGTAGGCATCCTTTAAATCCACTGTGGTCATGTACTGACCCTCTTGGATCATGGGAAGGATGGTTCGAATAGTTTCCATTTTGAATGATGGAACTCTTAGGAATTTGTTTAGGATTTTTAAGTCCAAGATTGGTCTGAAGGTTCCCTCTTTCTTGGGAACCACAAATAGATTTGAATAGAATCCCTGCCCGTGTTCCGTCCGCGGAACTGGGTGGATCACCCCCATTAGTAAGAGGTCTTGTACACAGCGTAGAAACGCCTCTTTCTTTATTTGATTTGCTGATAACCTTGAAAGATGAAATCTCCCTCGTGGAGGAGAAGTTTTGAAGTCCAGGAGATATCCCTGAGATATGATCTCCAACGCCCAGGGATCCTGGACATCTCTTGCCCAAGCCTGGGTGAAGAGAGAAAGTCTGCCCCCCACTAGATCCGTTTCCGGATAGGGGGCCCTCTCTTCATGCTGTCTTGGGGGCAGCAGCAGGTTTCTTGGCCTGCTTGCCCTTGTTCCAGGACTGGTTAACTTTCCAGCCCTGCCTGTAACGAGCAACAGCTCCTTCCTGTTTTGGAGAGGAGGAAGTTGATGCTGCTCCTGCCTTGAAGTTACGAAAGGCACGAAAATTAGACTGTTTGGCCTTTGATTTGGCCCTGTCCTGAGGTAGAGCATGGCCCTTACCTCCCGTAATGTCAGCTATAATTTCTTTCAAGCCGGGCCCGAATAAGGTCTGCCCTTTGAAAGGAATATTAAGCAATTTAGATTTAGAAGTCACGTCAGCTGACCAGGATTTAAGCCATAGTGCTCTGCGCGCTTGGATGGCGAATCCGGAGTTCTTAGCCGTAAGTTTGGTTAAATGTACGACGGCATCAGAAACAAATGCGTTAGCTAGCTTAAGTGCTTTAAGCTTGTTCATAATTTCATCCAATGGAGCTGTGCGAATGGCCTCTTCCAGAGACTCAAACCAGAATGCCGCCGCAGCAGTGACAGGCGCAATGCATGCAAGGGGCTGTAAGATAAAAACCTTGTTGAACAAACATTTTCTTAAGGTAACCCTCTAATTTCTTATCCATTGGATCTGAAAAGGCACAACTATCCTCCACCGGGATAGTGGTACGCTTAGCTAAAGTAGAAACTGCTCCCTCCACCTTAGGGACCGTCTGCCATAAGTCTCGTGTGGTGGCGTCTATAGGAAACATTTTCCTAAATATGGGAGGAGGGGAAAAAGGCACACCAGGTCTATCTCACTCCTTGCTAATAATCTCTGTAAGCCTTTTAGGTATAGGAAACACGTCAGTACACACCGGTACCGCATAGTATCTATCCAATCTACATAATTTTTCTGGAATTGCAACCGCGTTACAATCATTCAGAGCCGCTAATACCTCCCCTAGCAATATGCGGAGGTTCTCAAGCTTAAATTTAAAATTCGAAATCTCTGAATCCAGTCTCCCTGGATCAGATCCGTCACCCACAGAATGAAGCTCTCCGTCTTCACGTTCTGCAAACTGTGACGCAGTATCTGACATGGCTCTCACCTCATCCGCGCGCTCTGTCCTTAACCCAGAGCTATCGCGCTTGCCTCTTAATTCTGGCAATTTAGATAATACTTCTGTCATAACAGTAGCCATGTCTTGCAAAGTGATTTGTAAGGGCCTCCCTGATGTACTTTGCGCCACAAAATCACGCACCTCCTGAGCGGGAGGCGAAGGTGCTGACACGTGAGGAGAGTTAGTCGGCATAACTTCCCCCTCGTTGTCTGGTGATAATTTCTTTACATGTAAAGATTGACTTTTATTTAAAGTAGCATCAATGCAATTAGTACACAAATTTCTATTGGGCTCCACATTGGCCTTTAAACATAGTGAACAAAGAGATTCATCTGTGTCAGACATGTTTAAACAGACTAGCAATGAGACTAGCAAGCTTGGAAATACTTTTCTAAATAAATTTACAAGCAATATAAAAAACGCTACTGTGCCTTTAAGAAGCACAAAAAGCTGTCACAGTTGAAATAACAATGAACCAAAATAGTTATAGCAACCAATTTTTCACAGTAAATGTATTAAGTTAGCAAAGGATTGCACCCACCAACAAATGGATGATTAACCCCTTAATACCCAAAAACGGATAACAATTTGATAATTAACGTTTTTTTCACAGTCAAAACACACTGTCACAGGTCTGCTGTGACTGATTACCTCCCTCAAAATGAATTTTGAAGACCCCTGAGCTCTCTAGAGACGATCTGGATCATGGAGGATGAAGTAGACAGATTGTGACTGAATTTTTACTGCGCAAAAAAGCGCTAAAATAGGCCCCTCCCTCTCATATTACAACAGTGGGGAAGCTCAGAAAACTGTTTCTATGCAGAAAACAAAGATGGCCATGTGGTAAAAATCATGCCCCAATAAGTTTTATCACCAAGTACCTCACAAAAAACGATTAACATGCCAGTAAACGTTTTAAACATACATTTGAAAAGTTATGAATTGTTATTAATAAGCCTGCTACCAGTCGCTTTTACTGCAGTTAAGGCTCATACATTATTTCAGTATTAACAGTATTTTCAGAGTAAATTCCATTCCTTAGAAAAATACATTCAGTGTACACACACTCATCAGCCTAATACCAGTCGCTATCACTGCATTTAAGGCTGAACTTACTTTACATTGGTATCAGCAGTATTTTCTCAGTCAATTCCATTCCTCAGAAAAATAATTTACTGCACATATCTCATTTGCAGGGGGGCCCTGCATGCTATATTCCCCTTTTCTGAAGTTACCTCACTCCTCAGATGAGAACAGCCAGTGGATCTTAGTTACGTCTGCTAAGATCATAGAAAACGCAGGCAGATTCTTCTTCTAATGCTGCCTGAGAATAAACAGCACACTCCGGTGCCATTTAAAATAACAAACTTTTGATTGTAGAAATAAACTAAGTTAAAAAACACCACAGACCTCTCACAGCGACCTATCTTTAGTTAGGCTGCAAGAGAATGACTGAATATGACATGTGAGGGGAGGAGCTATATAGCAGCTCTGCTTGGGTGATCCTCTTGCAGCTTCCTGTTAGGAAGAGATATATTCCATAAGTAATGGATGACCCGTGGACTGACTACACTTAACAAGAGAAAACACATTACAGCCATGAATATACTGCCCCATGCTTTATGATTAAAAACCAATCCTTTCCCATTTATTATAAAGGTCTTCTAGTTGCCTTGACTTAAAACCATTTAGAAGTATTTCATAGATAACTGAGAGTGGCCTCTGCCTGATTTTTGGATGGTCCAAAAGAGGATGAGACTGGAAGAATAGATCAGAGTCCTGGTAAAGAAATGACCTTAAATAATGTTTTGCTTGTATAAAATAAAATCTATCCTTACCAGGAATTTGATAAAGCCTTTGAATTTCCTCAAATTTAAGTATTTGCTTAGTCTTCCAGTTACATAAATGTCCTAAGTTGGATACTCCACAGTCTCCCCAACGCTGAAATGTTGAATAGTTTAGGCCCGTAATAAATTGGGAGTTCCCCACTAATGGTACCCATCTGGAATACGCTTTCTTTTTTATTGATATAATTTTCATAGCTGCAGTCCAAGCAGCAGAATGTCTTTTAAGATTAAATACATTCTTGCTGCTTGGACTGCAGCTATGAAAATTATATCAATAAAAAAGAAAGCGTATTCCAGATGGGTACCATCTTAAGATTTTAATTGGCTTCTTTTTATTGTTTTTTTTTAAATAATCTCGACAAGTAATTGCCCACTTTGTTACCAAACCTCCTAAATTGGGTTGTACCTTTATAGATATCTACTTGTGCTGAGTCTAAAAGAAATAATTCCCTCTCTTTTTTGCAAGCAAAGTACTTATCTTTATTTATTCTATTTGGTTTCTTTCTATAGTTTGAATATGCTATAGATAATTTACAAGCTAAGTCTTTATCCTTTTTCTGTTGTTCTTTCTTAAAACATTTCACAAAGTGATTAATATCGGCTTTTAAAGTGACCTTTGCTGCTTCCCAAAAGATACTACTGTTATCTATATATTCCTCATTATTCCGATAATACTCTTCCCAGCAATCAACTAAATATGATTTAAATTTAACTGAGTGATATAAAAATTTGGGGAAGAAAAAGGTATTATAATTACTTTTAGTGTGTTCTATCTTTAAAAGTATCGGGGCATGATCTGACAATGAGAGGTCTAGAATTTTAGCTTCCCTTACTCTGTGTCAAGTTATCTGATATTAAAAAGATATCCAGTCTAGATAGGGAGTTTTGTGTCTTGGAGATACAAGTATATTCCAAACAATTTGGATAGAGCAATCTCCAAATATTAACCAACTCAAATTGGGAGCAGAGTGTAGAAAATATATTTGTCTCAAATTTTAACTGTGCCCGTCTTGTTTTGGTACCTTTATTCTGAGTTGTCATACTTTTCCTATCTAACAATCCATTAGGGGTAGCATTGAAATCCCCTGCTATAATAATATCAATTTCTTGTTGGTTCCCCATTATTTTATTTATTTTCCTCCAAAATTTACTATCTTGGTTGTTGGGGCCATAAATATTGCCCAGCAGCATATCTTTTCCATTTAGTGTTATTATAAGAAATTGAAATCTACCTTCTTTATCATTTTTTTTTTTTTTTTTTATGTGTAATCTAAATGTTTATTAAATAAAACTGCAACCCCTCTTGCAGCTCTGGAGTATGATGCTGAGACAACTTCTCCTACCCATTTCACTTTTAATTTAAGATGTTCAATCTCAGAAAGATGGGTCTCCTGCAAACAGACTATATCAGGGCTCCTTCTGCCAAGATAATTTATTATGGCCTTTCTTTTAACAGGGGAATGAATTCCCCCAACATTCCATGATATAAGCTTAACCATCAAAATGCCCGATATTCAAGGACATGGGGAGAGGGAGAGAGGTGAGAGACGACAAGAAGTGGAAAGAGGGATAAAAAAAAAAAAACAATTTTAAAATTGTTATTCCTTTTTTCCCAGCACACCCTAGCTGTTTGTTTAGTACAAAGTTCAAGCATAAACTTCCCAAACATAGCCAATCTGGCCATCAATAAATCATTTTCACAACAATAATTACACAGTCTTTTTACTAGAAATCATGAAAGGAGCTCCTATTTACCATAAAAAGAGAAAAAAGGTAACAAGAAGGACAAATAAAAAGGAAAGGAGAGAGGAGAAAGAGGAAAGGGGAAGAGGAGAGGGAAAAGGAAAAAAAAATAAAAAAAAAATAGTATACCTATCTGTAGAGAAGATAAAACCATACAAACTAGTTTTGGGACAATATATAAATTGGAGAACTCAATGGCAGGAAGGGAATCGCATTTCAGACTTATGCACCAAGATTATTTAACTCCGAATAGAGTTTGTAAATGGAATAAAGAGGTGGAGAATAAGTGTATTAAATGCTCAAAAACTAATCCAGATTTACTCCACTTGGTATATGAGTGCCCTAAACAACTTCAACTGTGGTCGAAAGTGGGTTTCTGGCTTTCTAGCATACTAAAATTAGATATTAAACTATCAGCAGTAAATGTTTTCTTCCTTACACATTCTCCTTTATGGGAGGGAAATAATAGATTTGTACATAAAGTGATAATAAAAACAAGATCATTGATCTTTTCCTGCTGGATCGATAGGTACTCTCCAAATGTTAGTCAACTTAAGAAAGCAATGTTGAAAGAAGGCATTCTTGAAGCATATGACTATAAAAAGTTTTGCCCTTTCAAGGCAGATAAATTCTTTAATGTTTGGGGTCCATTTATTAAATCTATGGCCAATGACTATACGAACCATATTAATGGAATTATTAGTATCCCCCAACCACCTGGAGAGGGGGAGAGAGGGAATTGAGAGGAGTTGTGAGGAATTGAGAGGAAATCTACTAATATGGGGGGGGGGGAAGAGAAACCTCTGCCCTCCCCCCCCCCCCCTTTTTCTTCTCCCTTTTTTTTTTTTTTTTTCTCTTCTCCCAAAGCGCCTCCCTAGACACAGTGATAAATAACTTATTCAAGAAATACCTCCTTGGTCAATGCTAAAGATAAACGTATCTTTTTTTTTTTTGGGAAAGAAATGAATGTGCGGTTCAAATGTTTCTTTCTTGTAAAAGGTCTTCCCTTTCTTGTTCTTCCTTTTATATACGAGATGTAAAGCAACTATGTATCTGAACACTGTATTTTTTTGATATAAGAAAATAATAAAAATTAAAAAAAAAACAAAAAAAAAACAATCCTTATATAATAATAACCTTTCTCTTGTTAAGTGTGTTCAGTCCACGGGTCATCCATTACTTATGGGATATATTCTCCTTCCCAACAGGAAGTTGCAAGAGGATCACCCAAGCAGAGCTGCTATATAGCTCCTCCCCTCACATGTCATACCCAGTCATTCTCTTGCAACCCTCAACAAAGAAGGTCGCGAGAGGAGCTGGAGTTTTTACTTAATTATTCTTCAATCAAAAGTTTGTTATTTTAAATGGCAACGGAGTGTGCTGTTTTTCTATCTCAGGCAGTATTTGGAAGAAGAAACTGCCTGCGTTTTCTATGATCTTAGCAGGCGTAACTAAGATCCACTGGCTGTTCTCGACATTCTGAGGAGTGGGGTAACTTCAGATAATGGGAATAGCATGCGGGGTCTCCCGCAAATGAGGTATGTGCAGTACAATATTTTCTGGGTATGGAATTGACTAAGAAAACACTGCTGTTACCCGTATGATGTAAGTACAGCCTTAAATGCAGTAGTAGTGACTGGTATCAGGCTGATAAATGTATGCACAGTAGAGTTATTTTCTAGGGACTAGAATTTGACTGAAAAAATACTGTTAATACTGATATAATGTGTGAGCCTTAACTGCAGTAGAAGCGACTGGTAGCAGTCTTAGTAATAACTTTACACAGCATCTGAAATGTTGTTTTTTAAAACGTTTACTGGCATGTTAATCGTTTTGTGAGGTACTTTGGTGATAAATCTTTTTGGGCATGATTTTTTTCCACACGGCTAATGTATATTTCTGCATAGAAACCGTTATATCAGGTCTCCCACTGTTGTAATAGGAGTGGGAGGGACCTTTTTTAGCGCCTTGTTGCGCAGTTAAAATTCTAGCACAGTCTTCCTGCTTCTTCCTCTTTGATCCAGGACGTCTCCAGAGAGCTCAGGGATCTTCAAAATTTGTTTTTGAGGGAGGTAATCAGTCACAGCAGACCTGTGACAGTGTGTTGGACTGTGATAAAAGCGTTAAATCTTAATTTGATATCCGTTTTTTGGGTACTGAGGGGTTGATCATCCTTTTGCTAATGGGTGCAATCCTCTGCTAATTAATACATTTAAAGAATTGTTGACTATAACTGAACTAGTTCTTTGTTATTCAATTGTGTTTTTTAAAAAAAACGCTGCAGCGTTTTTTATATTGCTTGTAAACTTATTGAAAGTAATTTCCAAGCTTGCTAGCTTCATTGCTAGTCTGTTTAAACATGTCTGATACAGAGGAATCTGCTTGTTCATTATGTTTAAAAGCCGATGTGGAGCCCAATAGAAATATGTGTACCAATTGTATTGATATTACTTTGAATAAAAGTCAATCTGTACCGATAAAGAAATTATCACCAGACAACGAGGTGGAAGTTATGCCGTCTAACTCTCCTCACGTGTCAGTACCTTCGTCTCCCGCTCGGGAGGTGCGTAAGATTGAGGCGCCAAGTACATCAAGGCCCTTACAAATCACTTTACATGATATGGCTAATGTTATGAAAGAAGTATTATACAATATGCCCGAGTTAAGAGGCAAGCGCGACAGCTCTGGGTTAAGGACAGAGCGCGCCGATGACACGAGAGCCATGTCTGATACTGCGTCACAATTTGCAGAACATGAGGACGGAGAGCTTCATTCTGTGGGTGACGGTTCTGATTCGGGGAGACCGGATTCAGAAATTTATCATTTTAAATTTAAGCTTGAGAACCTCCGGGTGTTGCTAGGGGAGGTGTTAGCGGCTCTGAATGATTGTAACACGGTGGCAATCCCAGAGAAATTATGTAGGCTGGATAAATACTATGCGGTACCGGTGTGTACTGACGTTTTTCCTATACCAAAGAGGCTTACAGAGATTATTAGCAAGGAGTGGGATAGACCCGGTGTGCCTTTTTCCCCTCCTCCGATATTTAGAAAAATGTTCCCTATAGACGCCACCACACGAGACTTATGACAGACGGTCCCTAAGGTGGAGGGAGCAGTTTCTACTTTAGCCAAGCGTACCACTATCCCGGTGGAGGATAGCTGTGCTTTCTCAGATCCAATGGATAAAAAATTAGAGGGTTACCTTAAGAAAATGTTTGTTCAACAAGGTTTTATATTACAGCCTCTTGCATGCATTGCGCCTGTCACTGCTGCAGCGGCATTCTGGTTTGAGTCTCTGGAAGAGGCGATTCGCACAGCACCATTGGATGAATCTTTGAGCAAGATTAGAACCCTTAAGCTGGCTAATGTGTTTGTTTCGGATGCCGTAGTGCATTTAACCAAACTTACGGCTAAGAATTCCGGATTCCCCATACAGGCGCGCAGAGCGCTATGGCTTAAATCCTGGTCAGCAGATGTAACTTCTAAGTCTAAACTACTAAACATTCCTTTCAAAGGGCAGACCTTATTCGGGCCCGGCTTGAAGGAAATTATTGCTGACATTACTGGAGGTAAGGGCCACACCCTTCCTCAGGACAGGGCCAAATCAAAGGCCAAACAGTCTAATTTTCGTGCCTTTTGTAATTTCAAGGCAGGAACAGCATCAACTTCCTCCGCTCCAAAACAGGAAGGAACTACTGCTCGTTACAGACAGGGTTGGAAAGGCAACCAGTCATGGAACAAGGGCAAGCAGGCCAGAAAGCCTACTTCCGCCCCTAAGACAGCATGAAGACAGGGCCCCCTTTCCGGAGACGGATCTAGTGGGGGGCAGACTTTCTCTCTTCGCCCAGGCCTGGGCAAGAGATGTACAGGATCCCTGGACGTTGGAGATTATATCTCAGGGATACCTTCTGGATTTCAAAACTTCTCCTCCACAAGGGAGGTTTCATCTGTCAAGGTTATCAACAAACCTAGTAAAGAAAGAGGCATTTCTACAATGTGTACAAGACCTCTTAGTGATGGGAGTGATCCACCCAGTTCCGCGAACGGAACAGGGGCAAGGGTTTTATTCAAATCTGTTTGTGGTTCCCAAGAAAGAGGGAACTTTCAGACCAATCTTAGACTTAAAAATCTTAAACAAATTCCAAAGGGTTCCGTCGTTCAAGATGGAAACCATTCGGACCATCCTACCCATGATCCAAGAGGGTCAATATATGACCACAGTGGACTTAAAGGATGCCTACCTTCACATACCGATTCACAAAGATCATTATCGGTACCTAAGGTTTGCCTTTCTAGACAGGCATTACCAGTTTGTAGCTCTTCCCTTCGGGTTAGCTACGGCCCCGAGAATTTTTACAAAGGTTCTGGCTCACTTCTGGCGGTACTAAGTCCACGAGGTTTAGCGGTGGCTCCATACCTAGACGACATTCTGATACAAGCGTCAAGTTTTCAAAATGCAAAGTCTCATACAGAGATAGTTCTAGCATTTCTGAGGTCGCATGGGTGGAAAGTGAACGTGGAAAAGAGTTCTCTGTTACCACTCACAAGGGTCCCTTTTCTAGGGAGTCTTATAGATTCTGTAGAGATGAAGATTTACCTGACGGAGTCCAGGTTATCCAAGATTCTCAATGCTTGCCGTGTCCTTCACTCCATTCCAAGCCCATCAGTAGCTCAGTGCATGGAAGTAATCGGCTTAATGGTCGCGGCAATGGACATAGTGCCATTTGCGCGCCTACATCTCAGACCGCTGCAACTATGCATGCTAAGTCAATGGAACGGGGATTACTCAGATCTGTCCCCTTTGCTAAATCTGGACCAGGAGACCAGAGATTCTCTTCTCTGGTGGTTGTCACGGGTTCATCTGTCCAAAGGAATGACTTTTCGCAGATCAGATTGGACGATTGTGACAACAGATGCCAGCCTACTAGGCTGGGGAGCAGTCTGGAACTCCCTGAAGGCTCAGGAATCGTGGACTCAGGAGGAGAGACTCCTCCCGATAAACATTCTAGAATTAAGAGCAATATTCAATGCTCTTCTAACTTGGCCTCAGTTAGCAACACTGAGGTTCATCAGATTTCAGTCGGACAACATCACGACTGTGGCTTACATCAATCATCAAGGGGGAACCAGGAGTTCCCTAGCGATGTTGGAAGTCTCGAAGATAATTCGCTGGGCAGAGTCTCACTCTTGCCACCTGTCAGCGATCTACATCCCAGGCGTCTAGAACTGGGAGGCGGATTTTCTAAGTCGACAGACCTTTCATCCGGGGGAGTGGGAACTTCACCCGGAGGTATTTGCTCAACTGATTCGTCGTTGGGGCAAACCGGATCTGGATCTCATGGCATCTCGCCAGAACGCCAAGCTTCCTTGTTACGGATCCAGGTCCAGGGACCCGGGTGCGGTGCTGGTAGATGCACTAGCAGCCCCTTGGGTTTTCAACATAGCTTATGTGTTTCCACCTTTTCCGTTGCTACCTCGACTGAGTGCCAGGATCAAACTGGAGAGAGCATCTGTGATTCTGATAGCGCCTGCATGGCCACGCAGGACCTGGTATGCAGACCTAGTGGACATGACGTCCTGTCCACCATGGTCTCTACCCCTGAGGCAGGACCTTCTAATCCAGGGTCCTTTCAACCATCCAAACCTAATTTCTCTGAGGCTGACGGCTTGGAAATTGAACGCTTGATTCTATCAAAGCGTGGGTTTTCGGATTCGGTTATTGATACATTAATACAGGC
This sequence comes from Bombina bombina, assembly GCF_027579735.1. Taxonomy (NCBI): domain Eukaryota; kingdom Metazoa; phylum Chordata; class Amphibia; order Anura; family Bombinatoridae; genus Bombina; species Bombina bombina. The sequence goes on along the minus strand of NC_069504.1, from coordinate 791,572,395 downwards.
TCAGAAACCTGTTACCTGAAAAATTTACCACAAGATATGGCGTAAATATTTATATTGGTGTGAATCCAAGAGTTACTCATGGAGTAAGGTTAGGATTCCTAGGATATTGTCTTTTCTACAAGAGGGTTTAGAAAAGGGCTTATCCGCTAGTTCGCTAAAGGGACAGATTTCTGCTCTGTCTATTCTTTTACACAAGCGTCTGGCAGAGAATCCAGACGTCCAGGCTTTTTGTCAGGCTTTGGCTAGGATTAAGCCTGTGTTTAAAACTGTTGCTCCTCCGTGGAGCTTAAACTTGGTTCTTAAAGTTCTTCAGGGTGTTCCGTTTGAACCCCTTCATTCCATTGATATTAAGCTTTTATCTTGGAAAGTTCTGTTTTTGATGGCTATTTCCTCGGCTCGAAGAGTCTCTGAGTTATCTGCCTTACATTGTGATTCTCCTTATCTGATCTTTCATTCAGACAAGGTAGTCCTGCGTACTAAACCTGGGTTTTTACCTAAGGTTGTTTCTAACAGGAATATCAATCAAGAGATTGTTGTTCCATCGTTATGTCCTAATCCTTCTTCAAAGAAGGAACGTCTTTTGCATAATCTAGACGTGGTCCGTGCCCTGAAGTTCTACTTACAGGCAACTAAAGATTTTCGACAAACTTCTTCTCTGTTTGTCGTTTACTCTGGACAGAGGAGAGGTCAAAAGGCTTCGGCTACCTCTCTCTCTTTTTGGCTTCGTAGCATAATACGCTTAGCCTATGAGACTGCTGGACAGCAGCCTCCTGAAAGAATTACAGCTCATTCCACTAGAGCTGTGGCTTCCATCTGGGCCTTTAAGAATGAGGCCTCTGTTGAACAGATTTGCAAGGCTGCAACTTGGTCTTCACTTCACAATTTTTACAAATTTGACACTTTTGCTTCTTCGGAGGCTGTTTTTGGGAGAAAGGTTCTACAGGCAGTGGTTCCTTCTGTTTAATGTTCCTGCCTTGTCCCTCCCATCATCCGTGTACTTTAGCGTTGGTATTGGTATCCCATAAGTAATGGATGACCCGTGGACTGAACACACTTAACAAGAGAAAACATAATTTATGCTTACCTGATAAATTTATTTCTCTTGTAGTGTGTTCAGTCCACGGCCCGCCCTGTCTTTTTGAGGCAGGTTCTAAATTTTAAATTATAACTCCAGTCACCACTGCACCCTATAGTTTTCTCCTTTCTCGTCTTGTTTCGGTCGAATGACTGGATATGACATGTGAGGGGAGGAGTTATATAGCAGCTCTGCTTGGGTGATCCTCTTGCAACTTCCTGTTGGGAAGGAGAATATATCCCATAAGTAATGGATGACCCGTGGACTGAACACACTACAAGAGAAATAAATTTATCAGGTAAGCATAAATTATGTTTCTTTCATGTAATTAACAAGAGTCCATGAGCTAGTGACGTATGGGATATACATTCCTACCAGGAGGGGCAAAGTTTCCCAAACCTTAAAATGCCTATAAATACACCCCTCACCACACCCACAAATCAGTTTTACAAACTTTGCCTCCAAGGGAGGTGGTGAAGTAAGTTTGTGCTAGATTCTACGTTGATATGCGCTCCGCAGCAAGTTGGAGCCCGGTTTTCCTCTCAGCGTGCAGTGAATGTCAGAGGGATGTGAAGAGAGTATTGCCTATTGAATGCAGTGATCTCCTTCTACGGGGTCTATTTCATAAGGTTCTCTGTTATCGGTCGTAGAGATTCATCTCTTACCTCCCTTTTCAGATCGACGATATACTCTTATATTTACCATTACCTCTACTGATTCTCGTTTCAGTACTGGTTTGGCTTTCTACAAACATGTAGATGAGTGTCCTGGGGTAAGTAAGTCTTATTTTCTGTGACACTCTAAGCTATGGTTGGGCACTTTATTTATAAAGTTCTAAATATATGTATTCAAACATTTATTTGCCTTGACTCAGAATGTTCAACTTTCCTTATTTTCAGACAGTCAGTTTCATATTTGGGATTATGCATTGAATTATCATATTTTTCTTACCTCAAAAATTTGACTTTTTTCCCTGTGGGCTGTTAGGCTCGCGGGGGCTGAAAATGCTTCATTTTATTGCGTCATTCTTGGCGCGGACTTTTTTGGCGCAAAAAATTCTTTTCCGTTTCCGGCGTCATACGTGTCGCCGGAAGTTGCGTCATTTTTTGACGTTATTTTGCGCCAATAATGTCGGCGTTCCGGATGTGGCGTCATTTTTGGCGCCAAAAGCATTTAGGCGCCAAATAATGTGGGCGTCTTATTTGGCGCTAAAAAATATGGGCGTCGCTTTTGTCTCCACATTATTTCAGTCTCATTTTTCATTTGCTTCTGGTTGCTAGAAGCTTGATATTTGGCATTCTTTCCCATTCCTGAAACTGTCTTATAAGGAATTTGATCTATTTTGCTTTATATGTTGTTTTTTCTTTTACATATTGCAAGATGTCTCACGTTGCATCTGAGCCAGAAGATACTACAGGAAAATCACTGCCTGCTGGATCTACCAAAGCTAAGTGTATCTGCTGTAAACTTTTGGTAGCTATTCCTCCAGCTGTTGTTTGTAATAATTGTCATGACAAACTTGTTAAAGCAGATAATATTTCCTTTAGTAATGTACCATTGCCTGTTGCAGTTCCCTCAACATCTAAGGTGCAGAATGTTCCTGATAACATAAGAGATTTTGTTTCTGAATCCATAAAGAAGGCTTTGTCTGTTATTTCTCCTTCTAGTAAACGTAAAAAGTCTTTTAAATCTTCTCTCTCTACAGATGAATTTTTAAATGAACACCATCATTCTGATTCTTTGGACTCTTCTGGTTCAGAGGATTCTATCTCAGAGATTGATGCTGATAAATCTTCATATTTATTTAAGATGGAATTTATTCGCTCTTTACTTAAAGAAGTACTAATTGCTTTAGAAATAGAGGATTCTAGTCCTCTTGATACTAATTCTATACGTTTGGATAAGGTTTTTAAAGCTCCTGCGGTTATTCCAGAAGTTTTTCCTGTTCCTAATGCTATTTCTGCAGTAATTTCCAAAGAATGGGATAAATTGGGTAATTCATTTACTCCTTCTAAACGTTTTAAGCAATTATATCCTGTTCCGCCTGACAGGTTAGAATTTTGGGACAAAATCCCTAAAGTTGATGGGGCTATTTCTACCCTTGCTAAACGTACTACCATTCCTACGTCAGATGGTACCTCGTTTAAGGATCCTTTAGATAGAAAAATTGAATCTTTTCTAAGAAAAGCTTATCTGTGTTCAGGTAATCTTCTTAGACCTGCTATATCATTGGCTGATGTTGCTGCAGCTTCAACTTTTTGGTTGGAAACTCTAGCGCAACAAGTAACAAATCGTGATTCTCATGATATTATTATTCTTCTCCAGCATGCTAATAATTTTATCTGTGATGCCATTTTTGATATTATTAGAGTTGATGTTAGGTTTATGTCTCTGGCTATCTTAGCCAGAAGAGCTTTATGGCTTAAGACTTGGAATGCTGATATGGCTTCTAAATCAACTCTACTTTCCATTTCTTTCCAGGGAAACAAATTATTTGGTTCTCAGTTGGATTCTATTATTTCAACTGTTACTGGTGGGAAAGGAACTTTTTTACCACAGGATAAAAAATCTAAAGGTAAAAACAGGGCTAACAATCGTTTTCGTTCCTTTCGTTTCAACAAAGAACAAAAGCCTGATCCTTCGTCCTCAGGAGCAGTTTCAGTTTGGAAACCATCTCCAGTCTGGAATAAATCCAAGCCTGCTAGAAAGGCAAAGCCTGCTTCTAAGTTCACATGAAGGTACGGCCCTCATTCCAGTTCAGCTGGTAGGGGGCAGGTTACGTTTTTTCAAAGAAATTTGGATCAATTCTGTTCACAATCTTTGGATTCAGAACATTGTTTCAGAAGGGTACAGAATTGGTTTCAAGATGAGACCTCCTGCAAAGAGATTTTTTCTTTCCCGTGTCCCAGTAAGTCCAGTGAAAGCTCAAGCATTTCTGAATTGTGTTTCAGATCTAGAGTTGGCTGGAGTAATTATGCCAGTTCCAGTTCCGGAACAGGGGATGGGGTTTTATTCAAATCTCTTCATTGTACCAAAGAAGGAGAATTCCTTCAGACCAGTTCTGGATCTAAAATTATTGAATCATTATGTAAGGATACCAACGTTCAAGATGGTAACTGTAAGGACTATATTGCCTTTTGTTCAGCAAGGGAATTATATGTCCACAATAGATTTACAGGATGCATATCTGCATATTCCGATTCATCCAGATCATTATCAGTTCCTGAGATTCTCTTTTCTAGACAAGCATTACCAATTTGTGGCTCTACCGTTTGGCCTTGCTACAGCTCCAAGAATTTTCACAAAGATTCTCGGTGCCCTTCTGTCTGTAATCAGAGAACAGGGTATTGTGGTATTTCCTTATTTGGACGATATCTTGGTACTTGCTCAGTCTTTACATTTAGCAGAGTCTCATACGAATCGACTTGTGTTGTTTCTTCAAGATCATGGTTGGAGGATCAATTTACCAAAAAGTTCTTTGATTCCTCAAACAAGGGTAACCTTTCTGGGTTTCCAGATAGATTCAGTGTCCATGACTCTGTCTTTAACAGGCAAGAGACGTCTAAAATTGATTACAGCTTGTCGAAACCTTCAGTCTCAATCATTCCCTTCGGTAGCCTTATGCATGGAAATTCTAGGTCTTATGACTGCTGCATCGGACGCGATCCCCTTTGCTCGTTTTCACATGCGACCTCTTCAGCTCTGTATGCTGAACCAATGGTGCAGGGATTACACGAAGATATATCAATTAATATCTTTAAAACCGATTGTTCGACACTCTCTAACGTGGTGGACAGATCACCATCGTTTAATTCAGGGGGCTTCTTTTGTTCTTCCGACCTGGACTGTAATTTCAACAGATGCAAGTCTCACAGGTTGGGGAGCTGTGTGGGGATCTCTGACGGCACAAGGAGTTTGGGAATCTCAGGAGGTGAGATTACCGATCAATATTTTGGAACTCCGTGCAATTTTCAGAGCTCTTCAGTTTTGGCCTCTTCTGAAGAGAGAATCGTTCATTTGTTTTCAGACAGACAATGTCACAACTGTGGCATACATCAATCATCAAGGAGGGACTCACAGTCCTCTGGCTATGAAAGAAGTATCTCGAATTTTGGTTTGGGCGGAATCCAGCTCCTGTCTAATCTCTGCGGTTCATATCCCAGGTGTAGACAATTGGGAAGCGGATTATCTCAGTCGCCAAACGTTGCATCCGGGCGAATGGTCTCTTCACCCAGAGGTATTTCTTCAGATTGTTCAAATGTGGGGGCTCCCAGAGATAGATCTGATGGCCTCTCATCTAAACAAGAAACTTCCCAGGTATCTGTCCAGATCCCGGGATCCTCAGGCGGAGGCAGTGGATGCATTATCACTTCCTTGGAAGTATCATCCTGCCTATATCTTTCCGCCTCTAGTTCTTCTTCCAAGAGTAATCTCCAAGATTCTGAGGGAATGCTCGTTTGTTCTGCTAATAGCTCCGGCATGGCCTCACAGGTTTTGGTATGCGGATCTTGTCCGGATGGCATCTTGCCAACCATGGACTCTTCCGTTAAGACCAGACCTTCTGTCGCAAGGTCCTTTTTTCCATCCGGATCTGAAATCCTTAAATTTAAAGGTATGGAGATTGAACGCTTGATTCTTGGTCAAAGAGGTTTCTCTGACTCCGTGATTAATACTATGTTACAGGCTCGTAAATCTGTATCTCGAGAGATATATTATAGAGTCTGGAAGACTTATATTTCTTGGTGTCTTTCTCATCATTTTTCTTGGCATTCTTTTAGAATACCGAGAATTTTACAGTTTCTTCAGGATGGTTTAGATAAGGGTTTGTCCGCAAGTTCTTTGAAAGGACAAATCTCCGCTCTTTCTGTTCTTTTTCACAGAAAGATTGCTATTCTTCCTGATATTCATTATTTTGTACAAGCTTTGGTTCGTATAAAACCTGTCATTAAGTCAATTTCTCCTCCTTGGAGTTTGAATTTGGTTCTGGGAGCTCTTCAAGCTCCTCCGTTTGAACCTATGCATTCATTGGACATTAAATTACTTTCTTGGAAAGTTTTGTTCCTTTTGGCCATCTCTTCTGCTAGAAGAGTTTCTGAATTATCTGCTCTTTCTTGTGAGTCTCCTTTTCTGATTTTTCATCAGGATAAGGCGGTGTTGCGAACTTCTTTTGAATTTTTACCTAAAGTTGTGAATTCCAACAACATTAGTAGAGAAATTGTGGTTCCTTCATTATGTCCTAATCCTAAGAATTCTAAGGAGAAATCGTTGCATTCTTTGGATGTTGTTAGAGCTTTGAAATATTATGTTGAAGCTACGAAATCTTTCCGTAAGACTTCTAGTCTATTTGTTATCTTTTCCGGTTCTAGGAAAGGCCAGAAAGCTTCTGCCATTTCTTTGGCATCTTGGTTGAAATCTTTAATTCATCTTGCCTATGTTGAGTCGGGTAAAATTCCGCCTCAGAGAATTACAGCTCATTCTACTAGGTCAGTATCTACTTCTTGGGCGTTTAGGAATGAAGCTTCGGTTGACCAGATCTGCAAAGCAGCAACTTGGTCCTCTTTGCATACTTTTACTAAATTCTACCATTTTGATGTATTTTCTTCTTCTGAAGCAGTTTTTGGTAGAAAAGTTCTTCAGGCAGCGGTTTCAGTTTGAATCTTCTGCTTATGTTTTTCGTTAAACTTTATTTTGGGTGTGGATTATTTTCAGCAGGAATTGGCTGTCTTTATTTTATCCCTCCCTCTCTAGTGACTCTTGTGTGGAAAGATCCACATCTTGGGTAGTCATTATCCCATACGTCACTAGCTCATGGACTCTTGTTAATTACATGAAAGAAAACATAATTTATGTAAGAACTTACCTGATAAATTCATTTCTTTCATATTAACAAGAGTCCATGAGGCCCACCCTTTTTTGTGGTGGTTATGATTTTTTTGTATAAAGCACAATTATTCCAATTCCTTATTTTATATGCTTCGCACTTTTTTTCTTATCACCCCACTTCTTGGCTATTCGTTAAACTGATTTGTGGGTGTGGTGAGGGGTGTATTTATAGGCATTTTAAGGTTTGGGAAACTTTGCCCCTCCTGGTAGGAATGTATATCCCATACGTCACTAGCTCATGGACTCTTGTTAATATGAAAGAAATGAATTTATCAGGTAAGTTCTTACATAAATTATGTTTTTTAGATTTTTTTCTACTCTGGTACAAATAGACTAACACAGGTGCCACTGGCACCTTAAAATTAGGCCCTTGGCACACTGGATTAGAGTCCAAGTATTACCATGGGTGCCTCCCTCCCCCCCCCCCCCCCAACTTCCCCTGCCTGCCACACCTAAAATTTAGTTTGGTGAGGCTGGATCCTTTCTAGGCCTTGTAGCCTGGAAATACAAATACAACATTTATTGTATTATGTTATGTGTGTTTATATTATGATACTGATGGCCAAATGTTACTGGCTCCTAGATTTTGAACAAATTTATCGAGCCCTGTTTTAGAGGAGAGAAGATAGGGGTTGACATGATAGAGAACTTAAATTATATGAAGGGACTTAATAAAGGGTTGAAACTGAAAGCATTTTTCACAAAAAAGGAAATGCCAAAACAAAGGTTTACAATCTTTAGTAAAGAGGGTTGCACGTTCAGAAGAAATGTGAGGAAGCCGTTATTTACAGAAAGGGTGGTTGATGGAATTATCTTTCAATAGGACTGTGAAAGAATTCAAAATAACCTGGGACACGTATAAGGCTATCCTAAAAAAGTTTTACTACATAAGTAATATTAGTATGCTTGATGGGCCTTTTGATTCTTATCTACCATCAAACTGTTTTTTTGTTAATGTTATAATAACTTCAAATAACAAAAATTTGCCAACCGCTAACAGCATTAATATTTCGATTTATCATTTTCTCTCTAGGTTCACGAATACCTCAGGAGTAAGCTCTGCTCCTTATATGAAAATGATTGCATCTTTGACAAATTTGAGTGCTGTTGGAATGGACCTGACAAGTAAGTATTTGTTGTTTTGATATTGAAATTGAGTTTAAACATTCGGAAAGGTTTAAAGGCTGATAAGTATTTCTGTAATTGTAGCTGCATATTTCTTGATATGGAAAAGACAAAAAATGCCCTTTGCTCAGAACTGGCTATTACTTGTTTTGTTTAAAGGGAAAGTCAGTTCAGCGTTTGTGAAACACTAGCATTGACCATTAGAACAAATAAAGGGGACTTACATTCTTTAAGTATAAAATACTTAAAGGGACACTGAACCTAGATTTTTTTTTCTTTTGTGATTCAGATAGAGCATGCACTTTCTAATTTACTCCTATTATCAAAGTTTCTTTATTTTAAAAGCAAGAATGTAAGTTTAAATGCCGGCCGTTTTTTGGTGAATAACCCGGATTGTTCTTGCTGATTGGTGGATGAATTCACCCACCAATAAACGAGTGTTGTCCAGGGTCCTAAACCAAAAATTGTCTGGCTCCTTAGCTTAGATGCCTTTTTCAAATAAAGATAGCAAAAGAACGAAGAAAATGTATAATAGGAGTAAATTAGAAAGTTGATTAAAATTTCATGCTCTATCTGAATCACAAAAGAAAAAATTTGGGTTCAATGTCCCTTTAATGTAGGAAGCTCCTTTTATTTGTTTCAACCGCTCACCGCACTGAGCTGCTCAGGCAGCCCACAGCAGAAGCTATTTTGCTTGGGGGTGACACCTCTTAGCCAATAGCCGTGCGGGATATCAGCCTCCATAGGCGCCAAGCCGGATTTCCTGCACAGCTATTGGCTAAGAGGTGGAAACGTGTCACCTCTCAAGCAAAACCGCGTTCTGCCGTGGGCTGCCTAAGCAGCTCAGAACGGCGATCACTTGAAACAAATAAAGGAACTTTCTGCATGAAGTATTTTATACTTCTTGAATGAAAGTCCCATTTATTTTTTCCAATGGTCGATCCTAGCGTTTCACAAACCCTAAGATTGACTTTCACTTTAACTCTGTTTACAACAGATATCTGAAGGTAATTTAATGCAAGAGAGGAGGGAGATGCAGATGCCATAGACTACTTGTTATTAGGAATGGAATAAACAAATGAGTTGAAGAGAAGCATTTAGAAGATATTATTCCTTGTACTGCTCGTAATTGCTGGTAAATGTCAGGTGGAGGACTAAAGCACATATTCAGGACACCTTTTGATAAAGCAGAAAATTGGAAAGTTGTTTAAATTTATATGATTTTAAAGCAACTGGCCTACACAGTTTGTAATTGGATGATTACTCAAACCGACTCACGTGTGTGTGTTTCCTGCAATTCCATTGAAACCACATTAGCTTATAGCTATCCTTTGTGTGCACAAAGGCATACGGTGGCAAAGAAATGTAGAGTGTTTTGACAAAGCTGTTTATGTATACTTAAACCAAAGCTACATAATTGTCTACCATGTATTTTAAGTATTTACATTTTTCTTTTTCTTAGTGTGGTTATGACTGGATCATACAATAACTTCTTTCGGATGTTCGACCGCAACACTAAGCGCGATATCACTCTTGAGGCATCGAGGGAGAACAGCAAGCCACGCACAGTGCTTAAACCCCGCAAAGTATGTGCTAGTGGCAAGCGGAAGAAGGATGAAATTACGGTTGACAGTCTGGACTTCAACAAGAAGATCCTGCACACAGCCTGGCATCCTAAGGAAAATATAATTGCAGTGGCAACCACCAACAACCTGTATATATTCCAGGACCGAGTCAATTAGCATTGACATTCTCTTATGGGACAGTCCCTAGTCACCTAGAACCAGTAGACACATTTAGAATGTGTACCCTATTCCAGAACCAAGGAAAATTATCCACAGAGCGGGAACTCTTGCCAGTCCCTTTTCGTCTGACTTTTTTTTTTTCCCCTCCAATGTTTAAGGTGCCATCACATATCCTTTTAATAGCTGCTTGAGAAGAGCCCTATGTTTCTGCCGTTTTCTTAATGTATTATGGAAGCAGCTGGGTTTACTGTACCTTTATGGTTGTGTTTTTTTTATTATTATTTTTAACCCTCTCACCAGATGTGTAGAATTGATTTTTCTATTTTTTATTATTTTGATATGCCAATTGCAGTACTGGCCTTCTCACTGTAGGATTATGCTTGTAGGGCTGGGGCATGATATTGGCTCCTACAATGCTGATGGGTGTAATCTGGGTAACATTATGTTCTTTACAAGCCTTTATTACTTTGTTCTGTTCTTATTTGTTCTGTCCCTGGCTTACAATTTCTCTTTCTTAGGATACCTATCTTCTCTACTCTCTTCCACTTCCTGCCCTTTCCCGTCTTGCCCTGCACTGGTATAAATCCAATGGCTATAAAGCACACAGGGAAATGGGTTGACCGTGGCAGGGTTGGTGGGATGGGGTGGACAAGGTTATTGCTGAAAGTTGTCCTGAACAAATGTATTAATGACGACCTGACTGTAATCACTTCTTGCCTTGTCTGGCACCGAATGGGGGGGAAAGACTTTAAGAAAAAAGCCAAAAACTAATGATAAAAACTACTGAATAAAAGGCAAATGAAAATAAGTAGTGTGTGTGTTTAAAAAAAAAAAAAAAGTTCTGAAAATGCTGTATAACTTCAAATTGGTTACAAATTTACATAAATCAAAACACTCTCACGCTCTTCTCATTTTGACGAGATTCTACATTTCCAAATGTAGAATATACAATTAAAGCTATGCATTATAAATTGGTTTCTTGGATGTTTTGCAGAATCTTAACTGAATAAACTAATCCCTTGTAATTAGATTTTTCCCCTAGGGGTATAAAGGTGTCTGAAGATTACATAAAATTAAATGTTGCCTCAAAAATTATAAAAGTGCGGGTCATGGACTCTCCATGCAAGGAAAGAAACTAATTTATCAGGTATGCATAAATGTTTTCTTATCAATGGCATGGAGAGTCCACAATTCCATTCAATTACTGTTGGGAAACCAATACCCAGAGAGGACACAGAATGGACAGGGAGGAAGAACCAAAGGGAGGTGGACCTAAACTGATGGCACCATCGCTTGAAGCACTTTTCTACCAAAAGAAGCCTCAGCTGAAGCAAAAAAATCAAGATTGATAAAAACATAAAGTACAAGTCAGGAAGACAAAGAAGTTGTCTTACCGTTCTGTTCCCTGGAAGCCTCTTTTTTAAAATGCCAGTACTAGGAGACATCTCTGGAAGAAAAAGCTGTAATACAATTAGGAGGCAGCTGTCCATAAGACACATGAAAGACAGCTCTCAGACAAAAGAAAGAGTAGTCGCAGAATGTACAAACTCCTTAGACTGGAAAAAGAACTCTAGAATACTAAACTCATCCAGGGTCAAACCAAAATAAGGCTCCAGGAAGGAGCAAGAGATTAAAACACAGGCCTGATACTTGACCTGAACAAAGACTGGACTATAAACAGTCTGCTTAGGAAAACTAGCCTTTACCACAAGCACCCCTGGATGTGAAAGCAGAAGCACCACCTGGGTTCAAACCCACAACCTTATACTTCAGGATCAGTGGCACTAACCACTAGGCCTCATCTTCCAAACTGAAAGGGAAGAGATCTGTCCTATAAATATCAGACAACCGCTCTCCAAACCCTCTAGGGGAAAAGACCTTGCGTCAAGGAAAACCTAGAGACTCAAAATAGAGAGGTAGGAGTGCCAGACCTAGAGATACTTCGGGTGAATACCTGGAGAACTTGTCTGGACCAGAGAGACAAAGCCACTATCTGAAAAACTCTCTAGAGGACAAATCATCAATCTCCACACAGCCATAAAACTAGATTGATGAAGGAAAAAGACCCTGAGTATAAGGTCCTCCCGTACCGGATCTGCAGACCAAGTTCTGGTCTGCCAAACTGGAGAATATAGAACCACCAAGGTTCGCTCCTGCTTGATGTGACAATAACTCAGGCAGACGTGATATAAGCCATGAGGGATCTCCAGAACCCCACCTGAGAGTTAAGTCAGGGAGAAGTATCCTCACCCCTGGGGAAAAAAAACACCTGTCTGTTCAGACAGTCTGCTTCCCAGCCGTTTACTCTCAAATAAGAATGGTTTAAAAGGGACAATCAAAGAACTCTGCCCACTTAAGGATGCGAGAGACTCCCCTCATTGTCATTCCTACTTATTCCTTGAGGACTGATGTAAGCCACCAAAATTATGTTGATTGAAATGGGAACTGAGAAACAGACAGAGCTCAGTTGGAGCCCTGCTACTAGAGAGTTGTAGATAGCTTCCAGTTCCAAACTGGAATGAATACCAGAGCTCTTAAGGAGCCCCAAATAGATCTCCCAGCCTAAGAGGCTGGAATCAGAAAACCCATTTCCCATGATGGTCTTAAGAGTCATGCATGGTTCTAGGAAAATTAACCATATAGATATAAATGCCATTCCATGGACAGAGCATACATAGTTGGAGATATATCAAATGGAAAGGGCAGGCGATATAATATGCATGTACACATGAGACCAATTACTTTCAAGCACAGCGCCACTGAAGGGTGTGCTGAAGTTTGAAAGGAGACCAGCAGAGAGAAGACTGGATCTACTCCCGATACGGAAAAACACATTTGCAGAAAGCCAAAGGCCACATAGACCTAAATAGGTGGAGTAAAATTGACAGGGTGTTGAAAAAGACCTCTGTCAGTGAAAACACGAATAAACCTGCACTAAGGGAACCTATATTACTCACAAGAAATACTAAGAAGGTTTATATAAAAGGCAATATATATTGGAACAGACAGTAGAAGTAAACACCTGACTATGTTCTTATATTAATATATCCCTATACATCAAATATGTTAGATGAAACCAAACATCTTAAAGTCCCAAACTCATTAATAAAATTATGATTTGGCACAGGAGGGGGGAAAAAATAATGCAACAGACTTGGTCATAATATTTCTTTTTCAATAAAAGAATCTCTTAATCCTAAAATCACTAAGAAGATAATGAATTATAAAAAGTACCATAAGTAGAAAATCTCCTCAACGTGAGAAAATTTAAATTGAGTCCATATACTTGAAAAGCATGGAAATAAACGGGTTTGTGTCTGAAGAACACTAAGAAAAACAAGTATCCCATACATTAGCCAAAATCTCCTCCATGTGAGGAGGATATTGATCCTCTATAGATAAAGTTGGCTAACTTGGAGCCTCTCAGAACCCTACTAAATATGAGATACATAGGACCTACCATAGCAGGAATCATCTCAATATGAGAGTGATTATAATATGGAGTTCTTCTACATAATATAGGTAATAGAAAAATAAACATATTAGAGTCCTAAGATCACTCGAAATATGTAAATGATACATAGGATAATCTATGATGTTGAGGACATAAGCAGAAAGCACCTCAATAAGGGAACGGTTATATTGCGTCCATGTACCTAAAATAGGGTAAAATAAAAATAAACGTATCAGTGTCCTGTCACAAATACTAAAAGAACCCCCTCAATATAAGAGAGATTACAATATTGTGTATATATGAAAAAAAGGTTAATATAAGTATAAGCATATCAGGACCTAAGATCTCTAAGAAACACACATATATATATATATATATATATAATGTGACGTAGGACAAGACATAAAGTCAGACATTAGAAGAAATTATGTCACGGACATAGAAAACTCCTCAATATGAGAGATTAAATTATTGCACATATTTACATTGAAAAAGGCTACAGAAATATAAACATATTAGAGACTTAAGATCACTAAGGAATATATGCACCTGTTACATAGGACAAGGCATGATGTCCCAGAAATCAGAAGAAATGCCTCAATATGAGAGAGATTAATTAGTGTGTCCCCATACTAAAATGAAAAAAAAATTAAACATATTGTCCTAAGACAATATAGTGTTCATAACATAAATGAGGGGAACATGAAAAGACAAATTGGAGTCCTAAATCTATAAATATATATATATATATATATATACACACACACACAAGACAGCCTAGACTTGGAAACCATGTCTGCCGACCAAGACTCAGAGATAGACTGGAAACCTTTGCAACCTGCGTACTGGCATCACTAATTGGGGTATTTGCTAGATTTAATGCCTTGATCCTGTCCTTCTAAATAAGTTAATAAAAAGTTATCCCCATAGGGAAAAAGTAGTACTTGTAGACTAGCAATAAGTATTAACTATAAACCAAGGGATGACAATGACGGTATATAAAAGTCAGAATCTGCAGAAACTTAGCATCCGCTTGTACAGTATAATACTCACATACAAAACCCTTCCTGATAACTGTATATCTCTAAAACAGTATTACAGAAAGATTAATAAAAAAAATAAATATTAAATGCCACCAAAAGGCAGTTAATACTGGGAATCCCTGTAAATGGAAAGTCCTAAGCTCTCCACAGATCTTAAGGGGTACAGAAAATATAAAGCCCATATCCATAGAGGACTAATAAATTATAATAGAGATAGCGTTACACCAAAAAACAGTTGTAAGCTGAAAATCTCCACACTGGGTTATATATATATATATATATATATATATATATATATATATATATATATATATATATATAAAACTACCACCATATGGCAGTAAAGTACTGAGCTTGACAGAAACTAGACCCAAGTACAGATTTATGTAAAGAAAAAGTTACACTGAAGTCTAAGTCTTCCGTCTTTCCAGGCTGGACAGCCTAGATACCTAAGAAGATCACAAGACAACTTCCAAGTTACATGTACACAGCAGCTACAGGGACTGAGAGATCAAAAAAAAAACTCTGACATGTAATAAGAGAAATTGATCTCTCCCTCCGGCTCTTAATGCTGCATAATGGTTTAAACATATTAAACCACGTGCCTGCGTCTGTCTGACATCAATAAAAACATATGCCACAATAAGACCTTATGCCGCATGAGAGAGGGACCTACCAGCATTTACGCTGAAAACTGGCATCTTCCGCGACAGAGTGTGCGAACACCGGGCACTTAAGACTAAAATAAGCGGCTGTCAGCCAAGAAGGCGGCCGAGGAGTAACTTTATGCTGCAATTGCTGCATGAGAGTTATTAGTGTGCTCAAATAGCCCGCTTCAGTTCAGAAATAAAGGTAAAAACCCCTACCAGTAACCAGAATGCCAAGGCTATAACAGAATTAGAGAACCCCTACAGAGCGCTATGATTCAGACAAAACTATGATTCTAGCAGTCCACTGTAAAACAGAGCATGCGGAAGATGCAATGAAGGAAATAGATACCGCCATTAAAGATAGAAGGCTTGATCTCTCCTAAAAAGCGTGCCGCAAGAAAGCTATATATAGATTCCCTTAAAGGGACATTATACTGTTTATACACTCATTTTTTCTTTGCATAAATGTTTTGTAGATGATCTATTTATATAGCCCATAAAGTTTTTTTTTTTTTAAATTAATGTATAGTTTTGCTTATTTTTAAATAACATTGCTCTGATTTTCAGACTCCTAACCAAGCCCCAAAGTTTTATGTGAATACGCTCGACTACCTACTCCAGCTTGCTCCTGTTTGTGTAAAGGGTCTTTTCATATGCAAAAGAAGGGGGAGGGGGGAAAGTGTCTTATTTCCCACTTGCAGTGGGCTTTCCAGCAAGCTTTTCAACAGAGCCAAACTGACAGCTTCTAAGTAAGTTTTTAAACAGTTTTATACTGGATTTTTATATCAGTATCTGTGCATATTATTCTTTATAGTAGTGTCTATTACATGCAGTTATATGAAAATGAGTGTATACTGTCCCTTTAAGGCACACCAACTAGCATGGAACTTATCGGCACTGAGACATGTATTTAGCACACACTCCCCCAATAAAGGCAGAGAGCCCAGACATGCTAAAGTACAGATGGCCCTAAAATAACCATTCCTCAGAGGGAACCACCGATTGCAGAGTCCTCTGTGTATAAACTCCCAGAGCAAACTCAAGCAATCACCTTCTTAGATCAAAATCCCATCACAGGGACCCCATGATCACTTTAATGTCCCCATCAGAGGTAACCGTTGCCCACTGAGTCATCCATCCTGTCCCAGAAAACCACCTCCCAGTAAGGACATAAAAGGAGACTTAGCAGGAAGTGGTTAGCGCGGCTCACATAGGCGTCATCCAGGGACCGACAGATAACCCCAGATAAGCAATAGAACTCCAAAACTGCTTGGACTAAAGAGGTGCACACCAAAAGAGGGAAGTCACTCCAGCGATGCAGAAGAAAGGAATCGGCGGCACTCCAGGCTTGTGAAAACAAGGTCAGTTTATTCCACCTGTTTTTCTTAATTATTCTTTTTACTCTCATTGGTGGGCTGGGGTATAAACGTACCTGTTCTCTACTTACCTGTATCCTATGACTAAGTGCCGCACGGCACGAAACGCGTAAGGACATGCCCCCTCTTCTCCATTGCATGTTTGGTGTCCAAGTGTGTAGCGACTGTGAATCTGGAATAAACGTACCTTGTTTTGACAAGCCTGGAGTGCCGCCTCTTCCTTCTGCATAAAAAGAGACTTACATCAGGGATCCATTACTGTAATGTAGATACAGCCCTTCAGGCCTGTCGGCGTCACCAGACTTCTAAAAGGGACCTGAGTTTAAAGGAAAGCAAAGTAACTAACCCTGGTTGCCGGGTTGGCGTTAGCATAGATTGCTGGAGAGATAACAGAGACTACTATGCGACCTCCAGCAGCTAACAGCTACCAAAACTCTTACTCAAGAGGATTACATGGACACAGCATTACTCCGGTCCTGTCTTGAAAGGGAAAGTACCCATTAAAAGATTTTGTTTAATATTTTTTCAGAGCACTATCTTCACACTCATCTGTGTCAAGAAGGCAAATAATGACTGGGGAATTATGGGAAGTGGGAGGATACTTAAAGCTTTGCTGGGGTGTCTTTGCCTCCTCCTGGTGGCCATGAGTTGAATTCCCAACAGTAATTGAATGGAATCGTGGACTCTTCAAGGCATTGGAAAGAAAACATTTTTAAAACAAAATTAACATCATTTTTTCTGAAACATTTGCCTTATTTGGAGGAGCCAATCTGGGCTTTAGTCTGCAGACAACAAGACTAGTCACTGTCATAAAATTTAGTATAAAATGCATTTATTTGCCGTTACCAGTTAAAACCATTTAGGGACAGATATCTAGCAGTTAGCCTTGAAAAGTCAGCAGGGTACATTTCATGTTCTCAGTATTAGAAATTGCTCAATTTTTAGAGCTAAATTACATGAAAATGGGAGACTTTTTCTTTATTATTATTGCAAGCTGTTTCATTATGCATAACTAAACATTTTATATACAAATTTCAAGGTGTTTACTGTCCCTTTAACATCTCATTTGTTGCAGTGTTTGTTCCATAGCTAAACTCCACCCACCATTGGCCTTATTTGTGGGAACCAATCTGAACTTGCATCTGCAGATGACAAGGCTATGTTAGTATTGTTAGAATTGTTTTGTAGTTATCTGCTGAAGGCAATTTGGAGAACGTTATGTAGTAGGGTTAGCTCTGAGAAGTTGGCGGTCTGCATTTCCAATTACTGTTATCCACCGGCATGACAGAGTGTATAATAAATATGATATTGGGGTTTGATAACCCAGTGCAAACATACAAAGATTGGTAATAACTCCTTATAATTTTCAAGACTTCACTCCCATCTTGGGTGGTAAAACTGGGCAATAAGCAGCAGTCAAACTCTTCTTACCCCATCTTTACTAGGTGTAATATATATATATATATTTATATATCTCAGTGATGGCAAACCTTTTTGAGCCGGAGTGCCCAAACTGCAACAAGAAAGCAACTTAATTATCTCACAATGCCAACACTGCACTTTCATTAAGTTGCCATCTGACAACGCATCTGTAAGTGGGCATAATTCTCATACAGTTATTCTGGTTATTCATAGTTTATATTCGTTACATTTCAGTGGCGTATTACCTATGGCAGACTCACTTATATTTATATTATAAATGCAATATATATAAATGTAATATAAATGTAAAAGAGTCTGCCATAGGTGATATGTCACTGAAATGGAATCCAGAATCATTGCTGCACTGGTGTAAAAAGCAAAACTGCAGAAGTCCTATTAAATTAAAATAAATGTGAGGCACAAAACATTGGGGATAATTTTTTAACATACAGTACATTTTTATATTATGTGCCATTTTCTGTTTTCCCATGGTTTGCAATGCTGACTCAATATCCCCAGAAACTTACCTTTAGGTTCACCAGGCCAATTCCTCGCCTGTTGCCGCAGCCGCTGCTATTGCTGTCGCTGTCTTTTCCCCGCCGCCGCAACTGTGTGCTAAGTTAGTAATTTTTTTCATATAGGTAGCGAGAGTCCACATATGGGATATACATTCCTACCAGGAGGAGGCAAAGTTTCCCAAACTTTAAATCCTATAAATACCCCACCCACCTCACTCATATCTCAGTTTTAAACTTTGCCTCCTTTGGAGGTGGTTAAAATATGATGTGCTTAAGATATGTGCTTCAGTGTATATTGAAGTCCGTTTTTTCCTCAGTACAATCTTTGTCAGAGAGAAGTAAGGGGAGTATTGCCTAAGGTTAACAGCGCCAGGGAGGTGCCATCAGATCTGATGGGGGCTCTATTTTAAATGGAATAGTAGTATATTTAATCTTGAATATTACTGACAGTAGGAGCGGTTGTACTAACTTTACTTTTTGACACTTCTAGTAACCTCTGATAGCATCATTACTCCCATGGGAGAGTATTTACTATCTAATTTATGTTACCCCGTTTTGGGAAACGCATATTGATATCCACAATTCACTATCATAGGGCTTGATATATTTCAGAGCCAACTTAACGGTATGCCATGTATTCTTTCTAATATTAGTCTCATAGAGTCTATATATGTAATCTAACATTGTAGTAATAGCGAATATATGCATTGTTAACAATTACTCCTGCACTATTTCTAAGAATCTCATAAATGTTCAAGTCACAACATAATAATAGCAGATATATAATGCTACTTAATGGTAGAATATAACCACACTAGCGTATACTTTATAGCTAATGTAGGTATATTTAACCCTGTCATAGAGGAAACATTTACCATAAGAGTGAGGGCAACACAATACATAGCACATTATCACCTATATGACTTGTTTCAGCGGTATAAAGCAATAGCGAATGTAAGCATTGCTAAACCTATTGACTATTGTTATAACAAACTCACATTGATACACTGTTTCATCAAAAATTACTACAGGGTGGACAATCCTTTATAAAGTAAAATACACAGCATTACACTGAATGTTAGCATTGCTGTAACCACTTTACATTGTTACATTGCTCTATTTTATACACCCTTAGAGTGGATTACCCGTTATAATTCCACCTATTAACTGGTTCTCATTACGTCACACTGGAGAGCAATAGCGGATGTATGCATTGCTATTCATTATTTCTTCTACAAGATACGACGAGTCCACGGATTTCATCCTTGTGGGATATTATCCTCCTGCTAACAGGAAGTGGCAAAGAGCACCACAGCAGAGCTGTATATATAGCTCCTCCCTTCCCCTCCACCCCCAGTCATTCTCTTTGCCTGTGTTATACTAGGAAGAGGTAAAGTGAGGTGTTAGTTTTAGTTTCTTCAATCAAGAAGTTTTTTATTTTAAATGGTACCGGTGAGTACTATTTTCCTCAGGGGGATATGGAAGATTTCTGCCCTGAGGTTGATGATCTTAGCAGCTGTAACTAAGATCAATGTTAGTTCCCACAAGACTTCTGAAGGTAACACAAGAGACATCTTCAGTGTGGAGAACGGTTTCATGCTACAAGCAGCATTGAGGTATGTGCAGCCCTTTATTTCTGAGGAGACTTGATATATCAGAACTGGCTGGCCTTTATTTCCCTGTAAGGGAATGGGGTAAGCAGTAGACCTGTTAAACAGAGGGGTGTTACTGGAGACCTATGTTTTATTTTTCTGTTGACATATTGGGCAATCATTATAATGGGCATTATATGAGACACTGGGAGAGGCAGAAACTGTTGATCGTTTTTTTGTTTGCACTGAATAACCGGTGTGGCTATACTGGTATGTTGTTTGGGGTTTTATATGTTCCACTTAGTTTTGCATAAAAACCGCTTCACCATGCGATTGTTTTAGGCCTACTCGAGCATCGGCCATGAGGGGCGGGGCTTAATTTCGCACGCTCAGATGCGCACTTCCTTCTGGCTGAGAAGCAGCAAGCATTAACTCAGGTGGATCCTAGACAGTTATTCTCTTGCCCGGATCGTTGGCGAGTCATTTGAAAGTACCCTGGGGGCAGGTCGGCGCCACAGCAGAGCTGCGGCGAAGTGCAGGGGGTATTTTTGTAAAAATATACATTTTTTTTATTAAAGTTACCTTTAGAGGTTAATTTCTCCCCTTACTCTTGGGGTTCAATAATTTTTGGAGCCATTAATGAGTTACAGTTAATTTTTAGAGCAAATTAACATTTTTGAAGCAGTTTTGGAAAAATTGTGCGCTTTTTATTTCTTAAAGGCGCAGTACACGTTTCTCAAAATTTGTTTAAAGCAATAAATAAAGTGTTTTATGACTTCTGTGGTTATTACTAGTCTGTTCAACATATCTGGCATTGAGGAATCTCATTGTTCTATGTATTTAGAAGCTATTGTGGAACCCCCTCTTACATTGTGTACCTCTTGTACTGAAAGGGCCTTACATTGTAAAAAGCATATTTTAGGTCAAGAAAGTGTGCCTAAGGATGATTCTCAGTCTGAAGAGAATCAGGATATGCCATCCAATTCTCCCCAAGTGTCACAACCTTTAATGCCCACACAAGCGACTCCAAGTACCTCTAGTGCGTCTAATTCCTTTACTCTGCAGGAGATGGCTGCAGTTATGTCAACTACCCTTACAGAGGTATTATCTAAATTACCAGTGTTACAGGGTAAATGCAGTAGGTCAGGTATTAATGTGAATACTGAATCCTCTGATGCTTTATTGGCTATTTCCGATGTACCCTCATAGTGCTCTGAGTTGGGGGTCAGGGAATTACTGTCTGAGGGAGAGCTTTCAGACTCAGGGAATGTGTTACCTCAGACAGATTCGGACGTTATGTCCTTTAAATTTAAAAAACGTGAAGGTATCAATTTTATCACTAAATATAGTAAGCAATTTAGTGAATTTTGCAACATTATCAGAACCAGACTGCCCTTATTGGAAAGGGATATTGATCTAAAATGTATTTCTAAAAATTGTAACTTTATCTCCAGCAGATCTGATACCATAGTTGATAACCTAAGAAAAAACTTTGGCTCTAAGATCTGCATTAGAGATACATCATTAAGGACTTGGCTGCCCACTAATGTGGGTTTTCACAAATGTGGAATAAAACCTTGTAAGAGTTGTGACTATGTTACAGTGGGAGATTTTACTTCCACCAATACGGGTTTAACATACAAAATAAGAGAAAAGATAAACTGTAATTCGGTTTTTGTAGTTTACCTTGTCACTTGTATGTTTTGCAAGCTTCAGTATGTGGGTCTCACCTCTAGAAATCTTAAGGATAGAATCAGAGAGCATCTACTGTCCCTAGAGGCTGAGACCCCCAAGACTCCAGTTGCTAAAAAATTTTTTGAACATAATGATCGATTAGGATACTGTAGATTCCAAGGTATAGAACAAGTAACTTTAGGTGCTAGAGGAGGAGATAGGTACTAGGCTCTCAGTAAAAGAGAGATATTCTGGATTTATACCTTAACCCCTTAATGACCACAGCACTTTTCCATTTTCTGTCCGTTTGGGACCAAGGCTATTTTTATATTTTTGCTGTGTTTTTGTTTAGCTGTAATTTTCTTCTTACTCATTTACTGTACCCACACATATTATATACAGTTTTTCTCGTCATTAAATGGACTTTCTAAAGATACCATTATTTTCATCATATCTTATAATTTACTATAAAAAAATGATAAAATATGAGTAAAAATGGAAAAAAAACACACTTTTTCTAACTTTGACCCCCAAAATCTGTTACATATCTAAAACCACCAAAAAACACCCATGCTAAATAGTTTCTAAATTTTGTCCTGAGTTTAGAAATACCCAATGTTTACATGTTCTTTGCTTTTTTTGCAAGTTATAGGGCCATAAATACAAGTAGCACTTTGCTATTTCCAAACCATTTTTTTCCAAAATTAGCGCTAGTTACATTAGAACACTAATATCTTTCAGGAATCCCAGAATATCCCTTGACATGTATATATTTTATTTTAGTAGACATCCCAAAGTATTGATCTAGGCCAATTTTGGTATATTTCATACCACCATTTCACCGCCAAATGCGATCAAATACATAAAATTGTTAATTTTTTCACAAATTTTTTCACAAACTTTCGGTTTTTCACGGAAATTATTTACAAACAACTTGTGCAATTATGGCATAAATGGTTGTAAATTCTTCTCTGGGATCCCCTTTGTTCAGAAATAGCAGACATATATGGCTTTGGCGTTGCTTTTTAGTAATTAGAAGGCCGCTAAATGCCACTGCGCACCACAAGTGTATTATGCCCAGCAGTTAAGGGGTTAATTAGGGAGCTTGTAGGGTTAATTTTAGCTTTAGTGTAGTGTAGTAGACAACCCCAAGTATTGATCTAGGCACATTTTGGTATATTTCATGCCACCATTTCACCGCCAAATGCGATCAAATTAAAAAAAACGTAAAATTTTTCACAATTTTAGGTTTCTCACTGAAATCATTTACAAACAGCTTGTGCAATTATGGCACAAATGGTTGTAAATGCTTGTCTGGGATCCCCTTTGTTCAGAAATAGCAGACATATATGACTTTGGCGTTGCTTTCTGGTAATTAGAAGGCTGCTAAATCCTGCTGCGCGTCACACGTGTATTATGGCTAGCAGTGAAGGGGTTAATTAGGGAGTTTGTAGGGAGCTTGCAGCATTAATTTTAGCTTTAGTGTAGAGATCAGCCTCCCATCTGACACATCCCACCCCCTGATCCCTCCCAAACAGCTCCCTCCCCCACTCCACAATTGTCCCCGCCATCTTAAGTACTGGCAGAAAGTCTGCCAGTACTAAAATAAAAGGGTTTTTAAAAAAAAAAAAAAAAAATTAGCCCCCAACCTCCCTGATCCCCCCCAAAACCACTCTCTAACCCTCCCCTCTGCCTTATTGGGGGCCATCTTGGGTACTGGCAGCTGTCTGCCAGTACAAAGTTTGCAATAAAAAGTGCTTTTTTTTGTTTGTTTGTTTTTTCTGTAGTGTAGCTTCCCACCCCCACACAGACAAACCCCCACCACCTTGCTGATTTGACATTTTTTTTACATTTTTTATTTCAGCATTTTCTGTAGTGTAGCGGTTCCCACCCGCTCCCTCCCCGTGCACGCACCCGCCCCCACCCTCCCGTGCGCACCCCCAGCCGCCCACTATCCCGCCCCCCTTCACATAACCAGGGCCATCGATGGCCGCCACCCGCCTCCCGCCTCCCGGTCCGGCTCCCACCCACCAACGCAGTAAGCCACAGAGTGGCTCTCTCTGCACCGGATGGCTTAAAAAGGTTATTGCAGGATGCCTCCATATCGAGGCATCACTGCAATAACCGGAAAGCATCTGGAAGCGAGCAGGATCGCTTCCAGCTGCTTTCCACACTGAGGACGTGCAGGATACGTTCTCAGGCGTTAACTGCCTTTTTTCTGAGGACGTACCCTGCACGTCCTCAGTCGTTAAGGGGTTAAAGACCGGTTTTCCATATGGAATCAATAAGATCAGCAACGTTAAACTTTTTATTGACAGGTAATTAATTATACATTTCATGATGGTATGATCTTGAGAGCACTGTAATAGTTGCAGTATAGTGTATTGTAATAACTGTAATATGGACTTGGATATATTAATTGATATGTTCATGTGGGCTTGACTAGTAAGGCACTGAATCTATACAAGTATTCTGTCTAATATATATTTCTTCGTTTGCTGATTTATACATGTATGGGATTAAATCCAAGACTGTGACAAACCACCATTTAGATTGTATACTTTGTATACTCTGCAACATTTATATGTTTAGTTTTTTCTTGTGGACTAACGGTTACATTGTTTACTCTACATTCTATGGGGTGTTTTTTTGGATACGACTGCAAACTATCTATACTGCAAACTATCTATAACTATCTATATCTTTTATATTTTGCATTAACAATGTCGCTTGCGATCGTGTCAAAATAAATGCTTCAGTAATACTGCTAATAAATCGCCATCAAAGGCATGAAAGTCCACCATTAAATATATGTTTGTCTGTCACAAATTAACTTTACTAATTTTTGTTATTCTATATCATGTATAGTAGTTCCCATCTCTCTTTTTTAATGATTGTTTTCTATTTTAAGATTGTTTCTTGAAAGTATGCTGTTTAATATGACGAATCAATAAGCACTGTCAACTATTCAGGTTCTTTAATAGCAAGGGTTAAATTAGAATTGTTCCGTTGACTGTAGACTATCTTGAAGCTTTTTCTGATTGGTTAAGTTTGAATAGTTGCAAGTGATTTAACAGCTGAGGAAAGCGTTCTCCTAATGCTCTGATGAACTGCCAGTAAGGCAGGAAACACGTCAGCAGTGGGATCTCTCTGTGTGCTGTGCCAGGTCTGTTTTATGAATTTCAAATAAAATGATGTTTTAATTTACCTGCATCTCTCTCTCTCCTTCCTTTACTGGAACTGTGAACTTGTGTGATATTCCTTTAAATTTAAGCTTGAACACCTCCGCCTGCTACTTTGGGAGGTTTTAGCGACTCTGGATGATTGTGACCCTATTGTGATACCACCAGAGAAATTGTGTAAGATGGACAAATATCTAGAGGTGCCTACTTACACTGATGTTTTTCCGGTTCCTAAAAGAATTTCGGAAATTATAAAAAAGGAATGGGATAGACCAGGTATACCGTTTTCTCCCCCTCCTAATTTTAAGAAAATGTTTCCCATATCGGACACCATTCGGGACTCGTGGCAAACGGTCCTTAAGGTAGAGGGAGCTATATCTACCCTGGCTAAGCGTACAACTATACCCATTGAGGACAGTTGTGCTTTCAAAGACCCTATGGATAAAAAGTTAGAGGGTCTTCTAAAGAAATTATTTATTAATCAGGGTTTTCTTTTACAACCTACGGCTTGCATTGTTCCAGTAACTACTGCAGCAGCTTTTTGGTTTGAGGCTCTGGAAGAGTCTCTGAAGGTTGAGACTCAGTTAGATGACATTTTGGATAGAATTAAGGCTCTCAAGCTAGCTAATTCTTTTATTACTGATGCCGCTTTTCAAATTGCTAAATTAGTGGCAAAAAATGCAGGATTTGCTATTCTAGCGCGTAGAGCTTTATGGCTCAAATCTTGGTCTGCTGATGTGTCATCAAAAACTAAGTTTTTAGCTATTCCCTTTTCGGCCTGAATTGAAGGAAATCATTTCTGACATTACTGGAGGTAAAGGCCATGCCCTACCTCAGGATAAGTCTGTTAAGATGAGGGGTAAACAAAATAATTTTCGTTCGTTTCAGAATGTTAAAGGAGGACCCTCTGCTTCCTCCACAAAGCAGGAAGGGAATTTTGCCCAATCTAAGTCAGTCTGGAGACCCAACCAGACCTGGAATAAAGGCAAACAATACAAGAAGCCCGCTGCTGCTATAAAGACAGCATGAAGGGGCGGCCCCCGATCCGGGACCGGATCTAGTAGGGGGCAGACTTTCTTTCTTTGCTCAGGCTTGGGCAAGAGATGTTCAGGACCCCTGGGCGCTAGAAATCGTGACCCACGGGTATCAACTGGAATTCAAGGATTTTCTCCCAAGAGGGAGATTTCATCTTTCTCGATTATCTGTAGACCAGATAAAAAGAGAGGCGTTCTTACGCTGTGTAAAAGACCTCTCTACCATGGAAGTAATTTGTCCCGTTCCAAAACCAGGACAGGGGTTTTACTCAAATCTTTTCCTGGTTCCCAAATAAGAGGGAACTTTCAGACCCATTTTAGATCTCAAGTGTCTAAACAAGTTTGTCAGAGTCCCATCGTTCAAGATGGAGACTATACGAACAATCTTACCAATGATCCAGGAGGGTCAATATATGACTACCGTGGACTTGAAGGATGCTTACCTTCATATTCCTATCCACAAAGATCATCATCAGTTTCTAAGGTTCGCCTTCCTAGACAAACATTATCAGTTCGTGGCTCTTCCCTTCGAGTTGGCCACAGCACCCAGAATCTTCACAAAGGTTTTAGGGTCTCTTTTGGTGGTTTTCAGACCGCGAGGCATAGCAGTGGCGCCTTATCTGGACGATATTTTGATCCAGGCATCAACTTATTATCTGACAAGATCTCACATAGACACAGTCCTGTCTTTCCTGAGAACTCACGGTTGGAAGGTGAACATAGAAAAGAGTTCACTAGTTCCACAGACTAGGGTCCCCTTCTTGGAAACTCTGATAGACTCGGTAGACATGAAAATATTTCTGACGGAGGTCAGAAAATCAAAGATTCTTAATACTTGCCGAGCACTTCAGTCCATTCCTTGGCCATCAGTGGTTCAGTGTATGGAGGTAATTGGATTAATGGTAGCGGCAATGGACATCATTCCGTTTGCTCGCTTTCATCTCAGACCACTGCAGCTGTGCATGCTCGGACAGTGGAATGGGGATTATGCGGATTTATATCCTCAGATAAATCTGGATCAAGAGACCAGAGACTCTCTTCTTTGGTGGTTGTCGCCGGATCATCTTTCCCAGGGGACTTGTTTCTGCAGACCCTCGTGGGTGATAGTTACAATGGACGCCAGCCTTCTGGGCTGGGGTGCAGTCTGGAATTCCCTGAAGGCTCAGGGTGTTTGGACTCAGGTGGAGTCTCTACTTCCAATCAATATTCTGGAACTGAGAGCAATATTCAATGTGCTTCAGGCGTGGCCTCAGTTGGCTTCGATCAAATTCATCAGATTCCAGTTGGACAACATCATGACTGTGGCATATATCAATCATCAGGGGGGAACAAGGAGTTCCTTAGCGATGTTAGAAGTATCCAAGATAATCCGATGGGTGGAGAGCCACTCTTGTTATCTGTCGGCTATCTACATCCCAGGAGTAGAAAATTGGGAAGTGGATTTTCTAAGTCGTCCGACTTTTCATCCGGGGGAGTGGTAACTCCATCCGGAGGTGTTTGCTTCATTGATTCACAAATGGGCAGACTGGAACTGGATCTGATGGAATCTCGTCAGAAAGCCAAGCTTCCACGTTACGGATCCAGGTCAAGGGATCCCCAGGCCGCACTGATAGATGCCTTGGCAGTGCCTTGATTGTTCAGCCTAGCTTATGTGTTTCCACCGTTTCCTCTCCTTCCACGCGTGATTGCTCAAATCAAACAGGAGAGAGCTTCAGTAATCCTGATAGCGCCTGCGTGGCCACGCAGGACTTGGTATGCGGATATAGTGGACATGTCCTCTCTACCACAGTGGAAACTTCCTTTGAGACAGGACCTTCTCATTCAAGGTCCTTTCCTACATCCAAATCTAATTTCTTTGCAGCTGACTGCGTAGAGATTGAACACTTGATTTTATCTAAGTGAGGAGTCTCTGATTCGGTCATCAATACTTTGATACAGGCTAGAAAGCCTGTCACTAGAAAAATCTATCATAAGATATGGCGTAAATATCTTTATTGGTGTGAATCCAAGGGTTACTCATGGAGTAAAGTTAGGATTCCCAGGATTCTGTCTTTTCTCCAAGAAGGATTGGAGAAAGGGTTATCAGCAAGTTCTTTAAAGAGACAAATTTCTGCTTTGTCAATTTTGTTTCACAAACGTTTGGCAGATGTGCCAGATGTTCAGTCTTTTTGTCAGGCTCTAACTAGAATTAAGCCTGTATTTAGATCAATTTCTCCTCCCTGGAGTTTAAATTTAGTTCTTTGAGTTCTTCAAGGGGTTCCATTTTAACCTATGCATTCCATAGATATTAAATTGTTATCTTGGAAAGTTCTGTTTTTGGTTACTATTTCTTCTGCTCGAAGAGTTTCTGAGCTTTCAGCGTTACAGTGTGAATCGCCTTATCTCATATTTCATTCTGATGAGGTGGTTTTACGTACCAAACCTGGTTTTCTTCCTAAGGTTGTTTCAAATAAGAATATTAATCAGGAAATTGTTGTTCCTTCCTTGTGTCCTAATCCTTCTTCTAAGAAGCAGCGTCTGTTACATAACCTGGACGTGGTCCATGCCTTAAAGTTTTACTTACAGGCAACTAAGGATTTCCGTCAATCATCTTCATTATTCATTGTTTATTCTGGAAAGCATAGGGGTCAGAGAGCTACGGCTACCTCTCTTTCTTTTTGGCTGAGAAGTATCATCCGCCTGGCATATGAGACTGCTGGACAGCAGCCTCCTGAAAGAATTACGGCTCATTCTACTAGGGCGGTGGCTTCCACTTGGGCTTTTATAAACGATGCTTCTGTTGAACAGATTTGTAACGCTGCAACTTGGTCGTCCCTTCATACTTTTTCCAAATTTTACAAATTTGATACTTTTGCTTCTTCTGAGGCTGTTTTTGGGAGAAAGGTTCTTCAAGCAGTAGTGCCTTCTGTTTAGGCATCTTTCTTGTCCCTCCCGTTCATCTGTGTCCTGTAGCTTTGGTATTGATATTCCACAAGTAAGGATGAAATCCGTGGACTCGTAATATATCTTTGTAAAAGAAAAGTAAATTTATGCTTACCTGATAAATTAATTTCTTTTACGATATGACAAGTCCACGGCCCACCCTGTTCTTTTTAAGACAGTTTTATTTTTTGTAAACTTCAGTCACCTCTGCACCTTTTAGCCTTTCCTTTTCTCTTCCTAAACCTTCGGTTGAATGACTGGAGGTGGAGGGGAAGGGAGGGGCTATATATACAGCTCTGCTGTGGTGCTCTTTGCCACTTACTGTTAGCAGGAGGTTAATATCCCACAAGTAAGGATGAAATCCGTGGACTCGTCATATCGTAAAAGAAATTAATTTATCAGGTAAGCATAAATTTACTTTTTTGTAATTCAGATACAGCATGCAACTTTAAGCAACTTTCTAATTTACTCCTATTAACAAATTTTCTTCATTCTCTTGGTATCTTTATTTGAAATGCAAGAATGTAAGTTTAGATGCCGGCCCATTTTTGTTGAACACACTGTGTTGTTCTTGCTGATTGGTGGATAAATTCACCCACCAATAAACAAGTGCTTTCCATGGTCCTGAACCAAAAAAATAGCTTAGATGCCTTCTTTTTCAAATAAAGAAAGCAAGAGAACGAAGAAAAATTGATAATAGGAGTAAATTAGAAAGTTGCTTAAGTTTGCA
Organism: Bombina bombina; assembly: GCF_027579735.1. Lineage (NCBI taxonomy): Eukaryota > Metazoa > Chordata > Amphibia > Anura > Bombinatoridae > Bombina > Bombina bombina. The sequence continues at coordinate 791,542,970 of NC_069504.1, read as the reverse complement.
TGCTCTATTTGAATCATGAAAGAAAAAATTTGGGTTCAGTGTCCCTTTAAGTCAGTGGTGAGCTGGTTTTACGTGCTCGTGCACCTGCAATAAAGCAGCGTAAAGCTGAGTAACGCAGCCCCATTGATTCCTATGGGGAAACAAAATTTATGTTTACACCTAACACCCTAACATGAACCCCGAGTCTAAACACCCCTAATCTTACACTTATTAACCCCTAATCTGCCACCCCCGAAATCGTGGATACCTACATTATACTTATTAACCCCTAATCTTCCACTCCGGACATCGCCGCCACCTACATTATACTTATTAACCCCTAATCTGCTGGCCCCAACATCGCCGACACCTACCTTATATTTATTAACCCCTAATCTCCCTCCCCCAATGTCGCCGCAACCTATCGACACTTCTTAACCCCTAATCTGCCGCCCTCAACGTCGCCGCCACTATAATAAACATATTAACCCCTAAACCACTGCACTCCTGCATCGCAAACATTAGTTAAATATTATTAATCCCTAATCTGCCGCCCCTAACATCACCGCCACCTACCTACAATTATTAATCCCTAATCTGCCGCCTCCAACGTCGCTGCCACTATACTAAATTTATTAACCCCTAAACCTAACACCCCCTAACTTAAATATAATTAAAATAAATCTAATTAAAACCTACAATTAATAACTAAATAATTTCTATTTAAAACTAAATACTACATATAAAATAAACCCTAAGATAGCTACAATATAACTAATAGTTACATTGTAGCTATTTTAGGTCTTATTTTTATTTTACAGGCAAGTTGGTATTTATTTTAAGTAGGTATACTAGTTACTAAATAGTTATTAACTATTTAATAGCTACCTAGCTAAAATAAATACAAATTTACCTGTAAAAAAAACCTAACCTGAGTTACACTAACACCTAACACTACACTACAATTAAATAAATTACCTAAATTAAATACAATTAAATACAATTAAATAAATCAAATACAATTACCTAAATTACAAAAATACAAACACTAAATTACACAAAATAAAAAACAAATTACAAGATATTTAAACTAATTACACGTAATCTAATAGCCCTATCAAATTAAAAAAAGCCCCCCCAAAATAAAAAACCCCTAGCCTAAACTAAACTACCAATAGCCCTTAAAAGGGCCTTTTGCAGGGCAATGCCCCAAAGAAATCAGCTCTTTCACCTGAAAAAAAATACAAACAACCCCCAACAGTAAAACCCACCACCCACACAATCAACCCCGACAAATAAAACCCTAACTAAAAAATCCTAAGATCCCCATTGCCCTGAAAAGGGCATTTGGATGGGCATTGCCCTTTAAAGGGCATTTAGCTCTATTGCGGCCCAAAACCCTAACCTAAAAATAAAGCCCACCCAATAAACCCTTAAAAAAACCTAACACTAACCCCCTGAAGATCCACTTACAGTTTTGAAGATCCGATATCCATCTTCCACGAAGCCGGGAGAAGTCCTCATCGAAGCCAGGAGAAGTAGTTCTCCAGACGGGCAGAAGTCTTCATCCAGACGGCATCTTCTATTTTCATCCATCTGGTGTTGTGCGAGTCCATCTTCAAGACATCCGGCGCGGAGCATCCTCTTCCAACAACGACTACCCGACGAATGAAGGTTCCTTTAAGTGATGTCATCCAAAATGGCGTCCCTTAGATTACGATTGGCTGATATAATTCTATCAGCCAATTGGAATTAAGGTTGAAAAAATCCTATTGGTTGATGCAATTAGCCAATAGGATTGAACTTCAATCCTACTGGCTGATCCAATCAGCCAATAGGATTGAGCTTGCATTCTATTGGCTGTTCCAATTGGCCAATATAATGTGAGCTCAATCCTATTGGCTGATTGGATCAGCCAATAGGATTGAAGTTCAATCCTATTGGCTGGATTTTTTCAACCATAATTCCGATTGGCTGATTGAATTCTATCAGCCAATCGGAATCTAAGGGACGCCATCTTGGATGACGTCACTTAAAGGAACCTTCATTCGTCGGGTAGTTGTCGTTGGAAGAGGATGCTCCACGCCGGATTTCTTGAAGATGGACCCACTCCGTGCCGGATGGATGAAGATAGAAGATGCCGTCTGGATGAAGACTTCTGCCGGTCTGGAGGACCACTTCTCCCAGCTTGGATGAAGACTTCTCCCGGCTTCGTTGAGGACTTCTTGCCGCTTCGATGAGGATGGAGGATGGATGTCGGATCTTCAAAACTGTAAGTGGATCTTCAGGGGGTTAGTGTTAGGTTTTTTTTAAGGGTTTATTGGGTGGGTTTTATTTTTAGGTTATGGCTTTGGGCCGCAATAGAGCTAAATGCCCTTTTAAGGGCAATGCCGATCCAAATGCCCTTTTCAGGGCAATGGGGAGCTTAGGTTTTTTTTAGTTAGGGTTTTATTTGGGGGGTTGTGTGTGTGGTGAGTTTTACTGTTCGGGGGGTTGTTTGTATTTTTTTTTCAGGTAAAAGAGCTGATTTCTTTGGGGCAATGCCCCGCAAAAGGCCCTTTTAAGGGCTATTGGTAGTTTAGTTTAGGCTAGGGGTTTTTTTTTATTTTGGGTGGGCTTTTTTTAATTTGATAGGGCTATTAGATTAGGTGTAATTAGTTTAAATATCTTGTAATTTGTTTTTTATTTTGTGTAATTTAGTGTGTTTTGTTTTGTAATTTAGGTAATTGTATTTCATTTATTTAATTGTATTTAATTTAGGTAATTTATTTAATTGTAGTATAAGGTTAGGTGTTAGTGTAACTTAGGTTAGGTTTTATTTTACAGGTAAATTTGTATTTATTTTAGCTAGGTAGTTATTAAATAGTTAATAACTATTTACTAACTAGTCTACCTAGTTAAAATAAATACAAACTTGCCTGTGAAATAAAAATAAACCCTAAGCTAGCTACAATGTAACTATTAGTTATATTGTAGCTAGCTTAGGGTTTATTTTACAGGTAAGTATTGTTTTAAATAGGAATTATTTAGTTATTAATTGAAGGTTTTAATTAGATTTATTTGAATTATATTTAAGTTAGGGGGTGTTAGAATAAGACAGGTTTAGGGGTTAATAAATATAATATAGTGGCGGCGACGTTGGGTGCAGCAGATTAGGGGTTAATAAATGTAGGTAGGTGGTGGTGAAGTTAGGGACAGCAGATTAGGGGTTAATAAAATTTAACTAGTGTTTGCGAGGCGGGTGTGCGTCGGTTTAGGGGTTAATATGTTTATTCTAGTGGCGGCGATGTCCGGAGTGGCAGATTAGGGGTTAATAATTTTATTTTAGTGTTTGCGATGCGGGAGGGACTCGGTTTGGGGGTTAATAGGTAGCTTATGGGTGTTAGTGTACTTTTCTTTCATGTAATTAGCAAGAGTCCATGAGCTAGTGACGTATGGGATATACATTCCTACCAGGAGGGGCAAAGTTTCCCAAACCTCAAAATGCCTATAAATACACCCCTCACCACACCCACAATTCAGTTTTACAAACTTTGCCTCCCGTGGAGGTGGTGAAGTAAGTTTGTGCTAGATTCTTCGTTGATATGCGCTTCGCAGCAGGCTGGAGCCCGGTTTTCCTCTCAGAGTGCAGTGAATGTCAGAGGGATGTGAAGAGAGTATTGCCTATTTGAATACCATGGTCTCCTTCTACGAGATCTATTTCATAGGTTCTTTGTTATCGGTCGTAGAGATTTCTTCTACTACCTCCCTTTTCAGATGGACGATATACTCTAATATACCATTACCTCTACTGATTCTCGTTTCAGTACTGGTTTGGCTATATACTATATGTAGATGAGTGTCTTGGGGTAAGTAAGTCTTATTTTATTTGACACTCTAAAGCTATGGTTGGGCACTTTATTTTTAAAGTTCTAAATATATGTGTTTAAACTTATATTTGCCATGATTCAGGGTAATCAGTATTCCTTATTTCAGACAGTCAGTTTCATTATTGGGATAATGCATATGAAGGATTATTTTTTCTTACCTTAAAAAATTTTTCAATTTACTTTTTTCCCTGTGGGCTGTTAGGCTCGCGGGGGCTGAAAATGCTTCAATTTATTGCGTAATTTTTGGCGCTGACTTTTTTGGCGCAAAGATTTTGTCATTTCCGGCGCCCTAATTGACGCCGGAAGTTGTTCGTGGTTGCGTCATTTTTGTGACGTTTTTTTGTGTTCAGACATTTTTTTGCACCAAAAATGTGGGCGTCATTTTTGTCGGCGTCACCGTATGTGGCGTCTTACTTGGCACCAAAAAATATAGGCGTTGTACTTAGCGCCAATAATGTGGGCGTCATTTTTTGCGCCAAAAAATGTGGGCGTCATTCTTGTCTCCACCTTTTTTTCACATTATTTCAGTCTCATTTTTCATTGCTTCTGGTTGCTAGAGGCTTGTTCATTGGCATTTTTTCCCATTCCTGAAACTGTCATTTAAGGAATTTGATAATTTTGCTTTATATGTTGTTTTTTCTATTACATATTGCAAGATATCTCAACTGGACCCTGGATCAGAATCTACTTCTGGAAAGACGTTGCCTGATGCTGGTTCTACCAAAGTTAAGTGCATTTGTTGTAAACTTGTGGTAACTGTTCCTCCGGCTGTAGTTTGTGATGAATGTCATGATAAGCTTGCTAATGCAGATAGTATTTCCATTAGTAATAATCCATTACCTGTTGTTGTTCCTTCAACATCTAATGCTCAGGATGTTCATGTTAATGTAAAAGAATTTGTTTCTAAATCTATTAGGAAGGCTCTGTCTATTATTCCTCCTTCCAGTAAACGTAAAGGTCTTTTAAAACTTCTCATATTTCAGATGAATTTTTAAGTGACCGTCATCATTCTGACTTGTCTGTTTCTGATGAGGATCTATCTGGTTCAGAAGATTCTATCTCAGATATTGACACTGATAAATCTTCATATTTTTTTAAGATGGAATTTATTCGTTCTTTACTTAAAGAAGTGTTAATCGCATTAGATGGAGGAGTCTAGTCCTCTTGATACTAAATCTACTAAGCGTTTAAATTCGTTTTTTAAACCTCATATGGTTATTCCAGATGTTTTTCCTGTCGCTGATGCTATTTCTGAAGTAATTTCTAGGGAATGGAATAATCTGGGTACTTCATTTACTCCTTCTCAAAGGTTTAAGAAACTGTACCCTGTGCCATCTGATAGATTAGAGTTTTGGGACAAAATCCCTAAAGTTGATGGGGCTATCTCTACTCTTGCTAAACGTACTACTATTCCTACGGCAGATAGTACTTAATTTAAGGATCCTTTAGATAGGAAACTTGAATCCTTTCTAAGGAGAGCTTATTTATGTTCAGGTAATCTTCTTAGACCTGCTATTTCTTTGGCTGATGTTGCTGCTGCCTCCACTTTTTGGTTGGAGGCTTTAGCGCAACAAGTATCAGACCATAATACTCATAGCATTGTTAAACTTCTTCAACATGCTAATAACTTTATTTGTGATGCCATCTTTGATATCATTAGAATTGGCACCAAAAAATATAGGCGTTGTACTTAGCGCCAATAATGTGGGCGTCATTTTTTGCGCCAAAAAATGTGGGCGTCATTCTTGTCTCCACCTTTTTTTCACATTATTTCAGTCTCATTTTTCATTGCTTCTGGTTGCTAGAGGCTTGTTCATTGGCATTTTTTCCCATTCCTGAAACTGTCATTTAAGGAATTTGATAATTTTGCTTTATATGTTGTTTTTTCTATTACATATTGCAAGATATCTCAACTGGACCCTGGATCAGAATCTACTTCTGGAAAGACGTTGCCTGATGCTGGTTCTACCAAAGTTAAGTGCATTTGTTGTAAACTTGTGGTAACTGTTCCTCCGGCTGTAGTTTGTGATGAATGTCATGATAAGCTTGCTAATGCAGATAGTATTTCCATTAGTAATAATCCATTACCTGTTGTTGTTCCTTCAACATCTAATGCTCAGGATGTTCATGTTAATGTAAAAGAATTTGTTTCTAAATCTATTAGGAAGGCTCTGTCTATTATTCCTCCTTCCAGTAAACGTAAAGGTCTTTTAAAACTTCTCATATTTCAGATGAATTTTTAAGTGACCGTCATCATTCTGACTTGTCTGTTTCTGATGAGGATCTATCTGGTTCAGAAGATTCTATCTCAGATATTGACACTGATAAATCTTCATATTTTTTTAAGATGGAATTTATTCGTTCTTTACTTAAAGAAGTGTTAATCGCATTAGATGGAGGAGTCTAGTCCTCTTGATACTAAATCTACTAAGCGTTTAAATTCGTTTTTTAAACCTCATATGGTTATTCCAGATGTTTTTCCTGTCGCTGATGCTATTTCTGAAGTAATTTCTAGGGAATGGAATAATCTGGGTACTTCATTTACTCCTTCTCAAAGGTTTAAGAAACTGTACCCTGTGCCATCTGATCGATTAGAGTTTTGGGACAAAATCCCTAAAGTTGATGGGGCTATCTCTACTCTTGCTAAACGTACTACTATTCCTACGGCAGATAGTACTTAATTTAAGGATCCTTTAGATAGGAAACTTGAATCCTTTCTAAGGAGACCTTATTTATGTTCAGGTAATCTTCTTAGACCTGCTATTTCTTTGGCTGATGTTGCTGCTGCCTCCACTTTTTGGTTGGAGGCTTTAGCGCAACAAGTATCAGACCATAATACTCATAGCATTGTTAAACTTCTTCAACATGCTAATAACTTTATTTGTGATGCCATCTTTGATATCATTAGAATTGATGTCAGGTATATGGCTTTAGCTATTTTAGCTAGAAGAGCTTTATGGCTTAAAACTTGGAATGCAGATATGACTTCTAAGTCAACTTTGCTTTCTCTTTCTTTCCAAGGTAATAAATTGTTTGGTTCTCAGTTGGATTCTATTATTTCAACTGTTACTGGGGGGAAAGGATCTTTTTTGCCTCAGGACAAAAAATCTAAAGGTAAATACAGGGCTGCTAATCGTTTTCGTTCCTTTCGTCAAAATAAGGAACAAAAGTCTGACCCTTCTCCTAAGGGAACGGTTTCCGTTTGGAAGCCTTCTCCAGTCTGGAATAAATCCAAGCCTTTTAGAAAGTCAAAGCCAGCTCCCAAGTCCACATGAAGGTGCGGCCCTCATTCCAGCACAGCTGGTAGGGGGCAGGTTACGATTTTTCAAAGATATTTGGATCAATTCGATTCACAGTCTTTGGATTCAGAACATTGTTTCACAAGGGTACAGAATAGGTTTCAAGGTAAGGCCACCTGCGAGAAGATTTTTTCTCTCTCGCATTCCAATAAACCCAGTGAAGGCTCAGGCGTTTCTGAAATGTGTTTCAGATCTAGAGTTGGCTGGGGTAATTGTGCCAGTTCCAGTTCTGGAACGGGGTCTGGGGTTTTACTCAAATCTATTCATTGTACCAAAGAAGGAGAATTCCTTCAGACCAGTTCTGGATCTAAAAATATTGAATCGTTATGTAAGGATACCAACATTCAAAATGGTGACTATAAGGACTATTCTGCCTTTTGTTCAGCAAGGGCATTATATGTCTACAATAGATTTACAGGATGCATACCTTCATATTCCAATTCATCCAGCTCATTATCAGTTTCTGAGATTCTCTTTTCTAGACAAGCATTACCAGTTTGTGGCTCTTCCGTTTGGCCTAGCAACAGCTCCAAGGATCTTTTCAAAGGTTCTCGGTAGAATCTCATACGAATCAACTTGTGTCGTTTCTTCAAAGACATGGTTGGAGGATCAATTTACCAAAGAGTTCCTTGATTCCTCAGACAAGGTAACCTTTTTGGGTTTTCAAATAGATTCAGTGTCCATGACCTTGTCTCTAACAGAAAAGAGACGTCTGAAATTGGTTTCAGCCTGTCAAAACCTTCAGTCTCAATCATTCCCTTCGGTAGCTTTGTGCATGGAAATTCTAGGTCTTATGACTGCTGCATGGGACGCGATCCCTTTTGCTCGTTTTCACATGTGACCTCTTCATCTTTGTATGCTGAACCAGTGGTGCAGGGATTATACAAAGATATCACAATTAATATCCTTAAATCCCAATGTACAACACTCTCTGACGTGGTGGATAGATCACCATCGTTTAGTTCAAGGGGCTTCTTTTGTTCGTCCAACCTGGACTGTGATCTCAACAGATGCGAGTCTGACAGGTTGGGGAGCTGTATGGGGATCTCTGACAGTGCAGGGGGTTTGGGAATCTCAGGAGGCGAGATTACCAATCAACATTTTGGAACTCCGTGTGATTTTCAGAGCTCTTCAGTTCTGGCCTCTTCTGAAGAGAGAATCATTTATTTGTTTTCAGACAGACAATGTCACAACCGTGGCATATGTCAATCATCAAGGTGGGACTCACAGTCCTCAGGCTATGAAAGAAGTATCTCGGATACTTCTATGGGCGGAATCCAGCTCCTGTCTAATCTCTGCGGTTTACATCCCAGGTGTAGACAATTGGGAAGCGGATTATCTCAGTCGTCAGACGTTACATCTGGGTGAATGGTCTCTTCACCCAGAGGTATTTCTTCAGATTGTTCAAATCTGGGGACTTCCAGAAATAGATCTGATGGCCTCTCATCTAAACAAGAAACTTCCCAGGTATCTGTCCAGATCCAGGGATCCTCAGACGGAGGCAGTGGACGCGTTGTCGCTTCCTTGGAATTATCATCCTGCCTATATATTTCCGCCTCTAGTTCTTCTTCCAAAAGTGATTTCCAAAATTCTAATGGAACGTTCGTTTGTACTGCTGGTGGCTCCAGCATGGCCTCACAGGTTTTGGTATGCGGATCTCATTCGGATGGCCAGTTGCCAACCTTGGACTCTTCCGTTAAGACCAGACCTTCTATCTCAAGGCCCTTTTTTTTCAGGATCTCAAATCATTAAATTTGAAGGTATGGAAATTGAACGCTTGATTCTTAGTCATAGAGGTTTCTCTGACTCAGTAATTAATACTATGTTACAGGCTCGTAAATCTGTGTCTAGGAAGATTTATTATCGAGTCTGGAAGACTTACATTTCTTGGTGTTCTTCTCATAAATTTTCCTGGCATTCTTTTAGAATTCCTAGAATTTTACAGTTTCTTCAGGATGGTTTGGATAAAGGTTTGTCTGCAAGTTCCTTGAAAGGACAAATCTCTGCTCTTTCTGTTCTTTTTCACAGAAAGATTGCTAATCTTCCTGATATTCATTGTTTTGTACAGGCTTTGGTTCGTATCAAACCTGTTATTAAGTCAATCTCTCCTCCTTGGAGTCTTAATTTGGTTCTGAGGGCTTTACAAGCTCCTCCGTTTGAACCTATGCATTCTCTGGATATTAAATTTCTTTCTTGGAAAGTTCTGTTCCTTTTGGCCATCTCTTCTGCTAGAAGAGTTTCTGAATTATCTGCTCTTTCTTGTGAGTCTCCTTTTCTGATTTTTCATCAGGATAAGGCGGTGTTGCGGACTTCATTTAAATTTTTGCCTAAGGTTGTAAATTCTAACATTAGTAGAGAAATTGTTGTCCCTTCATTGTGTCCTAATCCTAAGAATTCAAAGGAGAGATCTTTACATTCTTTGGATGTAGTAAGAGCTTTAAAATATTATGTTGAAGCTACTAAGGATTTTAGAAAGACTTCTAGTCTTTTTGTTATCTTTTCTGGTTCCAGGAAAGGTCAGAAGGCCTCCGCCATTTCTTTGGTGTCTTGGTTAAAGTCTTTGATTCATCTTGCTTATGAAGAGTCGGGTAAATCTCCGCCTCAAAGGATTACAGCTCATTCTACTAGGTCAGTTTCTACTTCCTGGGCGTTTAGGAATGAAGCTTCTGTTGATCAGATTTGCAAAGCAGCAACTTGGTCTTCTTTGTATACTTTTACTAAATTCTACCATTTTTTCTCTTCTTCTGAAGCAATTTTTGGTAGAAAAGTACTTCAGGCAGCTGTTTCAGTTTGATTCTTCTGCTTATAATTTCAGTTTTTTTCATTATTAAGATTAAAACTTTTGTTTTGGGTTGTGGATTATTTTTCAGCGGAATTGGCTGTCTTTATTTTATCCCACCCTCTCTAGTGACTCTTGCGTGGAAGTTCCACATCTTGGGTATTTACTATCCCATACGTCACTAGCTCATGGACTCTTGCTAATTACATGAAAGAAAACATAATTTATGTAAGAACTTACCTGATAAATTCATTTCTTTCATATTAGCAAGAGTCCATGAGGCCCACCCTTTTTGTGGTGGTTATGATTTTTTTGTATAAAGCACAATTATTCCAATTCCTTATTTTTGATGCTTTCGCTCCTTTCTTATCACCCCACTTCTTGGCTATTCGTTAAACTGAATTGTGGGTGTGGTGAGGGGTGTATTTATAGGCATTTTGAGGTTTGGGAAACTTTGCCCCTCCTGGTAGGAATGTATATCCCATACGTCACTAGCTCATGGACTCTTGCTAATATGAAAGAAATACATTTATTAGGTAAGTTCTTACATAAATTATGTTTTTAGCACTTTAGTTATGAGTTTTATGCTACGACTTTGTAGTGTAAAACTCATAACTACTGAGTTTAGAATGCATTACGAATCTTGCGGGATAGGCTGTACCGCTCACTTTTTGGCCTAAAAAAAAACTTGTAATACCGGCGCAATGGAAGTCCCATTGATAAAAGACTATACACAAATTGCGTAAGTTGATTTGCAGTAAGGCAAAAAAAGTGTGCGGGACAGCTGTACCTACAAGACTCGTAATAGCAGCGGTAGTAAAAAAGCAGCGTTATGAGGCTTAACGCTGCTTTTTTACTCATAACGCAAAACTCGTAATCTAGCCAAATATATTTTCTATTGATGTTTTTAATTTTTATAAATGTTTTTTGGTCCCAGATTTTAAGATTTAAATAAAAGTTATGTCTTAACAGTTTCCATCCTTTTGCCTATACCAGTCCAGGAAAAGAGTGCTAGATTGCACCCTTTCTGTGGGTTTCTTTTTTCCCTACAACCTGTATCTCTAATTTCCAGATGCAAAGCACCTCTCCCAATTAAAATATTGAGATAAGATATTTAGCAACAGAACCTTACTTATATAATTGGGAGACTGCCATTGTGGTGCCATTGTAATCAGGTGGTAGTAACATGCAGGGTTTAACATTTGCAGAGAACACCATCTCTAAGCTGCCATCTCTCTAAGTGACATCTTTAAGTGGCAGTGCTAAGAATTATTCAAGATCTACAAACAGGACAGAATGCTACTTATTCAAGCCTAAACTAACCCTGCTATTTCATTCACTTTCAGGTATGTCCCCTATCCAAACTGCTGTTTCTTCCTGGACCTTTTTTAACACTGCTTTATAACATTCTATGGTATGTCCCCTATCCAAACTGCTGTTTCTTCCTGGACCTTTTTTAACACTGCTTTATAACATTCTATGGTATGTCCCCTATCCAAACTGCTGTTTCTTCCTGGACCTTTTTTAACACTGCTTTATAACATTCTATGGAATGTCCCCTATCCAAACTTCCTTCTACGCCTGTATCTGATCACATCCTGTCCCCAGCATTTGCATTTCCTATTTTTTTAACTTAGCTTAATCAATTGACTAATCCCCACCCAATTTTGATTTATGTGCATCTATCCCTTTGATCTAGTTTAGTTCTTAATTGTCTCACCTGTGTGTTACTCATCTCTCTGTCTCCACTTAGTTAATTGATCTAACTCAGCTGTCTTCAGAAGCCCTATATATTTAAGATCAACTTTAGGGAAAGCATTTGCAGAGAACACCATCTCTAAGCTGCCATCTATCTAAGTGACATCTTTAAGTGGCAGTGCTAAGAATTAGTCAAGAATTGAACAAGATTTGAAGAAGATTTGAGGCAAGTTAAATATTTTCTATTTAAAACAAAAAAATTGCACTTGAAATTCAGCTATGTTTTCAGAACTACTTTTCCTTACAACAGCCTCATGTCTTCTCCAGAGGCATGCTCATACCTTACCCTTCACAACAGGCAGTTTATATTGGCCCCTCTCTCCTTTCCTCTCCTTACCTTAGCTCTCATGAACTACTTTCTATTTTAAAATCCATGTCACTAAACTGCACCACCTCACAGAAATGTCCCCACTACTATAAATCTCATTCTCACCTACTCTTACTTTCCTTCTTGCTGCTATTAGCATCAGGTGACATCTCTCCAAATCCTGGGCCCACACTCATTCCCACCATTACCCAATCACGCATTCCTTATAGTGACTTTAATAAAAGCAACACACATAACCTCATCTCCATTAAATGCATCCCATATGCACACACTCCTTTCACTTGCGCGCTATGGAACTCTCGCTCTGTCTGCAATAAACTTACAACCATTCATGACCTGTTTATTCCAAATTCTTTCACCCTTTTAGCAATTACCGAAACCTGGCTATCTCCTTCCGACACAGTTTCCACTGCTGCTCTCACACATGGTGGTCTTCACTTTAGCCATACCCCTAGGCCAGGTGATAAACGTGGCGGTGGTGTTGGGATTCTGCTCTCCCCCTCTTGCACTTATCAGTACCTACCTCCAATCCCATCTCTATCCTTCTCTTCCTTTAAAGTCCACTGTATTTGCCTATTCTCCCCTCTCTCTCTCAAAGTGGCAGTCATCTATCGCCCTCCCGGACCTACCTCCAATTTCCTTGACAACTTTCCCGCCAGGCTTCCTCACTTTCTCTCTACAAATATACCAACCATAATCCTTGGGGACTTCAACATTACCATTGACAACCCATCTGCCCCTGCTGCCTCTAAACCTCTTTCACTTACATCCTCCTTCGGTCTCTCACAATCCACCCTATTCCCTACCCACTGTGATGGACACTCCATCAACCTGGTATTTTCCTACCTCTGTTCTATATCTGACCTCACCTGTCGCCCTTTTCCCATCTCAGACCATCACCTGGTCACCTATAATATTAATGCAACAGCTAAACCAACTCCTCCATCCCGCCCCCGCAGCTGTAGAAATCTGCATGCTGGGGATACGCTCCAATTTTCAAATACTATTCAAGATCTCCTCCCTCACACTTCCACTATAACCTGCCCTGATATCGCAACATCCCACTATAACAAAACTCTCTCCTCTGCACTAGACACACTTGCCCCTCCCCAGCTGCGCAAAACATTACGCTGTCAGTTGCAGCCCTGGCACTCTCAGCAAACACGCTATTTGCAAAAATGCTCCCGTACTGCTGAGCGTGTCTGGAGGAAAACTCACTCTGAACCTGACTTCATACACTATAAGTTTAAGCTTCATTCATACACTTGTGCCCTTCACTTAGCCAAGCAAACCTACTTCTCCTCCCTTATATCTACTCTTTCCTCAAACCCTAAACGACTCTTCTCCACCTTTAACTCTCTCCTCTACCCTCCTGCTCCACCCCCCTCATCTGTCTTTAGTGCTCAAGACTTGGCAGACTACTTTTTAAACAAAACAAATTCTATCCGGAGCAGCATCCCAACACCAACCTGCAATACTCCATCAACAGGCCCTGCCACTCCCTCTGCCACCCTCTGCATCCTCCATCCAGCCACTGAGAATGAAGTTTCTTCCTTGCTATCTTCCTCACGCCTCACTACCTGCCCACTCGACCCTATACCTTCCCATCTAATACCCTCCCTATCTTCTACCCTCACTCCTGCTCTTACCCACATCTTCAACCTATCTCTTTCTACCGGCTCATTCCCATCTTCTTTCAAACATGCAATAGTCACTCCCATACTCAAAAAACCCTCCCTTGACCCTAATTCTCCTGATAGCTACTGCCCAATATCACTGCTCCCGCTAACATCAAAACTCTTTGAAAAACTAGTTTATAATCGCCTAACCCACTTCCTGTCCGCCAACCCCTTGCTTGACCCACTGCAATCCGGATTCCGCCCCAAACATTCAACTGAGACTGCCCTTACCAAGGTTACGAACGATCTTCTCTCTGCTAAAAATATTGGCCACTACTCCATACTCATCCTACTTGACCTCTCATCTGCCTTCGACACAGTTGACCACCCCCTCCTCCTACAGACCCTTAGCTCTTTTGGCCTCTGTGGCACTGCTCTTTCCTGGTTTCACTCTTATCTTTCTCACAGGTCTTTTTCTGTGTCATTTGCCAATGACTCCTCCTCTCTAATGCCTCTGTCTGTTGGAGTACCTCAAGGATCTGATCTGGGTCCTCTACTCTTCTCCATTTATACTTCTTCGCTGGATAAACTTATCAACAGTTATGGCTTCAAATATCACCACTATGCTGATGACACCCAGAACTACCTCTCCACCCCTGCTCTCTCTCCCTCTGTCCTTTCTCATGTCAGCCACTGCTTATCTGGTATTTCTTTCTGGATGGCCTCTCACCACCTAAAGATTAACATGTCCAAGACTGAGCTCCTTCTTATCCCCCCCTCAAGCTCTACGCCAACCTGTGACTTCTCTATCCCTGTTGATGGCATCACCATTTCCCCATCACCCCAAGTCCGCTGCCTCGGAGTTACACTTGACTCAAATCTATCCTTCACCCCCCATATCCAATCGCTTTCTACATCCTGCCGCAACCATCTACGCAACATTTCCAAGATTCGACCTTTTCTGTGCCCTAACACCACAAAGCAAATAAGCCACTCCCTTGTTATTTCCTGACTTGACTACTGCAATAACCTACATACTGGCCCACCTCTCCCCTCTTCAATCCATCCTAAATGCCTCTGCCAGACTGATCCACCTTTCCCGTCGCTCTGTATCTGCTGCACCTCTCTGTGAGTCCCTTCATTGGCTCCCCATACACAGAAGAATTAAATTCAAAATTCTCACCCTTGCATACAAAGCACTCACCAACTCCGCTCCCCTCTACCTATCCTCTCTAGTCAACAAGTATACTCCAGCCCGCCCACTAAGATCCAACAATGACCTGCTCCTTGCATCCATGACTATCACCTCTTCTCATGCTAGATTGCAGGACTTCTGTCGTGCAGCACCTACCCTCTGGAAAACTCTACCTCGTGCTGTCAGGCTTTGCCCAAATCTTTCTTCCTTTAAATGCTCTCTGAAGACTTTTCTCTTCATAGAAGCCTACCACCTAACTTAATAATAAATTATTTTCTCTTACCTAACAACATTTCCCTAACTCTGCATTAACATCTTTCTCAATCTTGCAGTCCTCACCTCATGTTTCCCAACCTCCTACCCTTCTAGATTGTAAGTTCCCACGGGAATAGGGCCCTCAATTCCTCCTGTATGTGTTTGTAAATTTTGTCCTGTCTTAGTCTTAGAAGTTTTATACTATTGTTTTATTTAAATGATCTGTATCCATGGTCAGCGCTGTGGAATATGATGGCGCTTCATAAATAAAGTATAATAATAATAATAATAATAACATGCAAAGGGACAGTCTACACTACACTTGTTATTGTTTAAAAAGATAAAACCTTTATTACCCAGCTTTGCACAACCAACATTGTTATATTAAAGGATTACTTTCTGTTGTTATTTTTCAGTAAATCAAATATCATATTTTAGTTAATCAACATTAATTCAAACCTACTGACCTGTATTTTTAAAAAAACGAAGCTTCATAACGTTATAAAAGTTATAATTTATATTCTCCGATGACGTCACATAATCCCGCCCACTATTTTCGGCACTGCGTGTCCAACATACTGAAACCAATGACATTGCCTTTTATTGCATATCATTATCTACCGATACGCTCCCAATACGTTCCCAATACGCTCCCAATACGTTCCCAATACGTTCCCAATACGCTCCCAATACGTTCCCAATACGCTCCCAATACGCATGCGTCTGAATGTGGATCTAATGCGCATGCGCAATAGGAACTATTGAAGCCGACGTTACCCACAGAGGAATTACAATTGACGCTTGCGCATTAGTAAAAAAAAAAAATTATTCAATAGAGCGGGTCTAGTCTGTTACAGGCAGTCTTCCAGCGAGTGACGTTTGCGCTGACGTTTGTGGTGACGTTGCACAAACTTGCGCATGCGCACAACAAATTTGTACCGACATTTTGAAACCTAGGTACTGTAAACGGATTGGCATGCAGCAAAGTATATCAATGGAGTGGGTTTGGAAAAGCGGAACATTTGCAAAAAGGATTTCAAAGAAGCAGTACAGATATTTCTTTCATGTAATTAGCAAGAGTCCATGAGCTAGTGACGTATGGGATATACATTCCTACCAGGAGGGGCAAAGTTTCCCAAACCTCAAAATGCCTATAAATACACCCCTCACCACACCCACAAATCAGTTTTACAAACTTTGCCTCCTGTGGAGGTGGTGAAGTAAGTTTGTGCTAGATTCTACGTTGATATGCGCTCTGCAACAGGTTGGAGCCCGGTTTTCCTCTCAGCGTGCAGTGAATGTCAGAGGGATGTGAAGAGAGTATTGCCTATTTGAATTCAATGATCTCCTTCTACGGGGTCTATTTCATAGGTTCTCTGTTATCAGTCGTAGAGATTCATCTCTTACCTCCCTTTTTCAGATCGACGATATACTCTTATATATACCATTACCTCTACTGATTCTCGTTTCAGTACTGGTTTGGCTTTCTACTACATGTAGATGAGTGTCCTGGGGTAAGTAAGTCTTATTTCTTTCATGTAATTAGCAAGAGTCCATGAGCTAGTGACGTATGGGATATACATTCCTACCAGGAGGGGCAAAGTTTCCCAAACCTCAAAATGCCTATAAATACACCCCTCACCACACCCACAAATCAGTTTTTACAAACTTTGCCTCCTATGGAGGTGGTGAAGTAAGTTTGTGCTAGATTCTACGTTGATATGCGCTCCGCAGCAGGTTGGAGCCCGGTTTTCCTCTCAGCGTGCAGTGAATGTCAGAGGGATGTGAGGAGACTATTGCCTATTTGAATTCAATGATCTCCTTCTATGGGGTCTATTTCATAGGTTCTCTGTTATCGGTCGTAGAGATTCATCTCTTACCTCCCTTTTCAGATCGACGATATACTCTTATATATACCATTACCTCTGCTGATTCTCGTTTCAGTACTGGTTTGGCTTTCTACTACATGTAGATGAGTGTCCTGGGGTAAGTAAGTCTAATTTTCTGTGACACTCTAAGCTATGGTTGGGCACTTTTATATAAAGTTCTAAATATATGTATTCAAACATTTATTTGCCTTGACTCAGGATGTTCAACGTTCCTTATTTCAGACAGTCAGTTTCATATTTGGGATAATGCATATGAATAAATCAATTTTTTCTTACCATAAAATTTGACTTTTCCCTGTGGGCTGTTAGGCTCGCAGGGGCTGAAAATGCTTCATTTTATTGCGTCATTCTTGGCGCAGACTTTTTTTGGCTCAAAATTTTTTTTCTATTTCCGGCGTCATACGTGTCGCAGGAAGTTTTTTTTTTGCGCCAAAAGTGTCGGCGTTCCGGATGTGGCGTCATTTTTGGCGCCAAAGGCATTTAGGCGCCAAATAATGTGGGCGTTATTTAAGTCTCATTATTTATTGCTTCTGGTTGCTAGAAGCTTGTTCACTGGCATTTTTTCCCATTCCTGAAATTGTCATTTAAGGAATTTGATAAATTTTGCTTTTTATGTTGTTTTTTCTATTACATATTGCAAGATGTCCCAGATTGACACTGAGTCAGAAGATACTTCTGGAAAATCGCTGCCTGGTGCTGGATCTACCAAAGTTAAGTGTATCTGCTGTAAACTTGTGGTATCTGTTCCTCCAGCTGTTGTTTGTACTGAATGTCATGACAAACTTGTTAATGCAGATAATATTTCCTTTAGTAATGTTACATTACCTGTTGCTGTTCCGTCAACATCTAATACTCAGAGTGTTCCTGATAACATAAGAGATTTTGTTTCTAAATCCATTAAGAAGGCTATGTCTGTTATTCCTCCTTCTAGTAAATGTAAAAAGTCTTTTAAAACTTCTCATTTTTCAGATGAATTTTTAAACGAACATCATCATTCTGATTCTGATAATGGTTCTTCTGGTTCAGAGGATTCTGTCTCAGAGGTTGATGCTGATAAATCTTCATATTTATTTAAAATGGAATTTATTCGTTCTTTACTTAAAGAAGTCTTAATTGCATTAGAAATAGAGGAATCTGGTCCTCTTGATACTAAATCTAAACGTTTAAATAAGGTTTTTTAAATCTCCTGTAGTTATTCCAGAAGTTTTTCCTGTCCCTGATGCTATTTCTGAAGTAATTTCCAGGGAATGGAATAATTTGGGTAATTCATTTACTCCTACTAAACGTTTTAAGCAATTATATCCTGTGCCATCTGACAGATTAGAGTTTTGGGACAAAATCTCTAAGGTTGATGGGGCTGTCTCTACTCTTGCTAAGCGTACTACTATTCCTACGGCAGATAGTACTTCTTTTAAGGATCTTTTAGATAGGAAAATTGAATCCTTTCTAAGAAAAGCTTACTTGTGTTCAGGTAATCTTCTTAGACCTGCTATATCTTTAGCGGATGTTGCTTCAGCTTCAACTTTTTGGTTAGAAGCTTTAGCGCAACAAATAACAGATCATAATTCTCATAGCATTATTAATCTTCTTCAACATGCTAATAATTTTATTTGTGATGCCATCTTTGATATCATTAGAGTTGATGTCAGGTATATGTCTCTAGCTATTTTAGCTAGAAGAGCTTTATGGCTTAAAACTTGGAATGCTGATATGTCTTCTAAGTCTACTTTGCTTTCCCTTTCTTATCAGGGTAATAAATTATTTGGTTCTCAGTTGGATTCTATTATCTCAACTGTTACTGGAGGGAAAGGAACTTTTTTACCACAAGATAAAAAATCTAAAGGTAAATTTAGATCTAATAATCGTTTTCGTTCCTTTCGTCACAATAAGGAACAAAAGCCTGATCCTTCATCCACAGGAGCGGTATCAGTTTGGAAACCATCTCCAGTCTGGAATAAATCCAAGCCTTTTAGAAAACCAAAGCCAGCTCCTAAGTCCACATGAAGGTGCGGCCCTCATTCCAGCTCAGCTGGTAGGGGGCAGATTACGTTTTTTCAAAGAAATTTGGTTCAATTCCATTCACAATCTTTGGATTCAGAACATTGTTTCAGAGGGGTACAGAATTGGCTTCAAGATAAGGCCTCCTGCAAAGAGATTTTTTCTTTCCCGTGTCCCAGTAAACCCAGCGAAGGCTCAAGCATTTCTGAAATGTGATTCAGATCTAGAGTTGGCTGGAGTAATTATGCCAGTTCCAGTTCTGGAACAGGGGCTGGGGTTTTATTCAAATCTCTTCATTGTACCAAAGAAGGACAATTCCTTCAGACCAGTTCTGGATCTAAAAATCTTGAATCGTTATGTAAGGATACCAACATTCAAAATGGTAACTATAAGGACTATCCTGCCTTTTGTTCAGCAAGGGCATTATATGTCCACAATAGATTTACAGGATGCATATCTGCATATTCCGATTCATCCAGATCACTATCAGTTTCTGATATTCTCTTTCCTAGACAAGCATTACCAGTTTGTGGCTCTGCCGTTTGGCCTAGCAACAGCTCCAAGAATTTTTACAAAGGTTCTCGGTGCCCTTCTGTCTGTAATCAGAGAACAGGGTATTGTGGTATTTCCTTATTTGGACGATATCTTGGTACTTGCTCAGTCTTCACACTTAGCAGAATCTCATACGAATCGACTTGTGTTGTTTCTTCAAGATCATGGTTGGAGGATCAATTTACCAAAAAGTTCATTGATTCCTCAGACAAAGGTAACCTTTTTAGGTTTCCAGATAGATTCAGTGTCCATGACTCTGTCTCTGACAAACAAGAGACGTCTGAAATTAATCTCAGCTTGTCGAAACCTTCAGTCACAATCATTCCCTTCGGTAGCCTTATGCATGGAAATTCTAGGTCTTATGACTGCTGCATCGGACGCGATCCCCTTTGCTCGTTTCCACATGTGACCTCTTCAGCTCTGTATGCTGAACCAGTGGTGCAGGGATTACACAAAGATATCTCAATTAATATCTTTAAAATCGATTGTACGACACTCTCTGACGTGGTGGACAGATCACCATCGTTTAGTTCAGGGGGCTTCTTTTGTTCTTCCGACCTGGACTGTAATTTCAACAGATGCAAGTCTGACAGGTTGGGGAGCTGTTTGGGGGTCTCTGACAGCACAAGGGGTTTGGGAATCTCAGGAGGTGAGATTACCAATCAATATTTTGGAACTCCGTGCAATTTTCAGAGCTCTTCAGTCATGGCCTCTTCTAAAGAGAGAATAGTTCATTTGTTTTCAGACAATGTCACAACTGTGGCATACATCAATCATCAAGGAGGGACTCACAGTCCTCTGGCTATGAAAGAAGTATCTCGAATACTGGTATGGGCGGAATCCAGCTCCTGTCTAATTTCTGCGGTTCATATCCCAGGTATAGACAATTGGGAAGCGGATTATCTCAGTCGCCAAACGTTGCATCCGGGCGAATGGTCTCTTCACCCAGAGGTATTTCTTCAGATTGTTCAAATGTGGGGACTTCCAGAAATAGATCTGATGGCTTCTCATCTAAACAAGAAACTTCCCAGGTATCTGTCCAGATCCAGGGACCCTCAGGCGGAAGCAGTGGATGCATTGTCACTTCTTTGGATGTATCATCCTGCCTATATCTTTCCGCCTCTAGTTCTTCTTCCAAGAGTAATCTCCAAGATTCTGAAGGAATGCTCGTTTGTTCTGCTGGTGGCTCCAGCTTGGCCTCACAGTTTTTGGCATGCGGTTCTTGTCCGGATGGCCACTTGCCAACCGTGGACTCTTCCGTTAAGACCAGACCTTCTATCACAAGGTCCTTTTTTTCCATCAGGATCTCAAATCCTTAAATTTGAAGGTATGGAGATTGAACGCTTGATTCTCAGTCATAGAGGTTTCTCTGACTCTCTGATTAATACTATGTTACAGGCTCGTAAATCTGTATCTAGGAAGATATATTATCGAGTCTGGAAGATTTACATTTCTTGGTGTTTTTCTCATCATTTTTCTTGGCATTCTTTTAGAATTCCTAGAATTTTACAGTTTCCTCAGGATGGTTTGGATAAAGGTTTGTCTGCAAGTTCCTTGAAAGGACAAATCTCTGCTCTTTCTGTTCTTTTTCACAGAAAGATTGCTAGTCTTCCTGATATTCATTGTTTTGTACAAGCTTTGGTTCGTATAAAACCTGTTATTAAGTCAATTTCTCCTCCTTGGAGTTTGAATTTGGTTCTGGGGGCTCTTCAAGCTCCTCCGTTTGAACCTATGCATTCGCTGGACATTAAATTACTTTCTTGGAAAGTTTTGTTTCTTTTGGCCATCTCTTCTGCTAGAAGAGTTTCTGAATTATCTGCTCTTTCTTGTGAATCTCCTTTCTTTCATGTAATTAACAAGAGTCCATGAGCTAGTGACGTATGGGATATACATTCCTACCAGGAGGGGCAAAGTTTCCCAAACCTTAAAATGCCTATAAATACACCCCTCACCACACCCACAAATCAGTTTTACAAACTTTGCCTCCAAGGGAGGTGGTGAAGTAAGTTTGTGCTAGATTCTACGTTGATATGCGCTCCGCAGCAAGTTGGAGCCCGGTTTTCCTCTCAGCGTGCAGTGAATGTCAGAGGGATGTGAGGAGAGTATTGCCTATTGAATGCAGTGATCTCCTTCTACGGGGTCTATTTCATAAGGTTCTCTGTTATCGGTCGTAGAGATTCATCTCTTACCTCCTTTTTCAGATCGACGATATACTCTTATATTTACCATTTCCTCTACTGATTCTCGTTTCAGTACTGGTTTGGCTTTCTACAAACATGTAGATGAGTGTCCTGGGGTAAGTAAGTCTTATTTTCTGTGACACTCTAAGCTATGGTTGGGCACTTTATTTATAAAGTTCTAAATATATGTATTCAAACATTTATTTGCCTTGACTCAGAATGTTCAACTTTCCTTATTTCCAGACAGTCAGTTTCATATTTGGGATTATGCTTTAAATTATCATATTTTGTCTTACCTCAAAAATTTGACTTTTTTCCCTGTGGGCTGTTAGGCTCGCGGGGGCTGAAAATGCTTCATTTTATTGCGTCATTTTTGGCGCGGATTTTTTTTGGCGCAAAAATTCATTTCCGTTTCCGGCGTCATACGTGTCGCCGGAAGTTGCGTCATTTTTTTGACGTTATTTTGCGCCAAAAATGTCGGCGTTCCGGATGTGGCGTCATTTTTGGCGCCAAAAGCATTTAGGCGCCAAATAATGTGGGCGTCTTATTTGGCGCCAAAAAATATGGGCGTCGCTTTTGTCTCCACATTATTTCAGTCTCATTTTCATTTGCTTCTGGTTGCTAGAAGCTTGATGTTTGGCATTTTTTTCCCATTCCTGAAACTGTCTTATAAGGAATTTGATTTATTTTGCTTTATATGTTGTTTTTTCTCTTACATATTGCAAGATGTCTCACGTTGCATCTGAGCCAGAAGATACTACAGGAAAACCACTGCCTGCTGGATCTACCAAAGCTAAGTGTATCTGCTGTAAACTTTTGGTAGCTATTTCTCCAGCTGTTGTTTGTATTAATTGTCATGACAAACTTGTTAAAGCAGATAATATTTCCTTTAGTGATGTACCATTGCCTGTTGCAGTTCCCTCAACATCTAAGGTGCAGAATGTTCCTGATAACATAAGAGATTTTTGTTTCTGAATCCATAAAGAAGGCTTTGTCTGTTATTTCTCCTTCTAGTAAATGTAAAAAGTCTTTTAAATCTTCTCTCTCTACAGATGAATTTTTAAATGAACACCATCATTCTGATTCTTTGGACTCTTCTAGTTCAGAGGATTCTGTCTCAGAGATTGATGCTGATAAATCTTCATATTTATTTAAGATGGAATTTATTCGCTCTTTACTTAAAGAAGTACTAATTGCTTTAGAAATAGAGGATTCTAGTCCTCTTGATACTAATTCTATACGTTTGGATAAGGTTTTTAAAGCTCCTGCGGTTATTCCAGAAGTCTTTCCTGTTCCTAATGCTATTTCTGCAGTAATTGCTAAGGAATGGGATAAATTGGGTAATTCATTTACTCCTTCTAAACGTTTTAAGCAATTATATCCTGTTCCGCCTGACAGGTTAGAATTTTGGGACAAAATCCCTAAAGTTGATGGGGCTATTTCTACCCTTGCTAAACGTACTACCATTCCTACGTCAGATGGTACCTCGTTTAAGGATCCTTTAGATAGAAAAATTGAATCTTTTCTAAGAAAAGCTTATCTATGTTCAGGTAATCTTCTTAGACCTGCTATATCATTGGCTGATGTTGCTGCAGCTTCAACTTTTTGGTTGGAAACTCTAGCGCAACAAGTAACAAATCGTGATTCTCATGATATTATTATTCTTCTCCAGCATGCTAATAATTTCATCTGTGATGCCATTTTTGATATTATTAGAGTTGATGTTAGATTTATGTCTCTGGCTATCTTAGCCAGAAGAGCTTTATGGCTTAAGACTTGGAATGCTGATATGGCTTCTAAATCAACTCTACTTTCCATTTCTTTCCAGGGAAACAAATTATTTGGTTCTCAGTTGGATTCTATTATTTCAACTGTTACTGGTGGGAAAGGAACTTTTTTACCACAGGATAAAAAATCTAAAGGTAAAAACAGGGCTAACAATCGTTTTCGTTCCTTTCGTTTCAACAAAGAACAAAAGCCTGATCCTTCGTCCTCAGGAGCAGTTTCAGTTTGGAAACCATCTCCAGTCTGGAATAAATCCAAGCCTGCTAGAAAGGCAAAGCCTGCTTCTAAGTTCACATGAAGGTACGGCCCTCATTCCAGTTCAGCTGGTAGGGGGCAGGTTACGTTTTTTCAAAGAAATTTGGATCAAATCTGTTCACAATCTTTGGATTCAGAACATTGTTTCAGAAGGGTACAGAATTGGTTTCAAGTTGAGACCTCCTGCAAAGAGATTTTTTCTTTCCCATGTCCCAGTAAATCCAGTGAAAGCTCAAGCATTTCTGAATTGTGTTTCAGATCTAGAGTTGGCTGGAGTAATTATGCCAGTTCCAGTTCCGGAACAGGGGATGGGGTTTTATTCAAATCTCTTCATTGTACCAAAGAAGGAGAATTCCTTCAGACCAGTTCTGGATCTAAAATTATTGAATCGTTATGTAAGGATACCAACGTTCAAGATGGTAACTGTAAGGACTATATTGCCTTTTGTTCAGCAAGGGAATTATATGTCCACAATAGATTTACAGGATGCATATCTGCATATTCCGATTCATCCAGATCATTATCAGTTCCTGAGATTCTCTTTTCTAGACAAGCATTACCAATTTGTGGCTCTACCGTTTGGCCTTGCTACAGCTCCAAGAATTTTCACAAAGATTCTCGGTGCCCTTCTGTCTGTAATCAGAGAAACAGGGTATTGTGGTATTTCCTTATTTGGACGATATCTTGGTACTTGCTCCGTCTTTACATTTAGCAGAGTCTCATACGAATCGACTTGTGTTGTTTCTTCAAGATCATGGTTGGAGGATCAATTTACCAAAAAGTTCTTTGATTCCTCAAACAAGGGTAACCTTTCTGGGTTTCCAGATAGATTCAGTGTCCATGACTCTGTCTTTAACAGACAAGAGACGTCTAAAATTGATTACAGCTTGTCGAAACCTTCAGTCACAATCATTCCCTTCGGTAGCCTTATGCATGGAAATTCTAGGTCTTATGACTGCTGCATCGGACGCGAT
Organism: Bombina bombina; assembly: GCF_027579735.1. Taxonomy (NCBI): domain Eukaryota; kingdom Metazoa; phylum Chordata; class Amphibia; order Anura; family Bombinatoridae; genus Bombina; species Bombina bombina. Next base: position 791,518,256 of record NC_069504.1, on the reverse strand, counting down.
CCCCTTTGCTCGTTTTCACATGCGACCTCTTCAGCTCTGTATGCTGAACCAATGGTGCAGGGATTACACGAAGATATCTCAATTAATATCTTTAAAAACCGATTGTTCGACACTCTCTAACGTGGTGGACAAATCACCATCGTTTAATTCAGGGGGCTTCTTTTGTTCTTCCGACCTGGACTGTAATTTCAACAGATGCAAGTCTCACAGGTTGGGGAGCTGTGTGGGGATCTCTGACGGCACAAGGAGTTTGGGAATCTCAGGAGGTGAGATTACCGATCAATATTTTGGAACTCCGTGCAATTTTCAGAGCTCTTCAGTTTTGGCCTCTTCTGAAGAGAGAATCGTTCATTTGTTTTCAGACAGACAATGTCACAACTGTGGCATACATCAATCATCAAGGAGGGACTCACAGTCCTCTGGCTATGAAAGAAGTATCTCGAATTTTGGTTTGGGCGGAATCCAGCTCCTGTCTAATCTCTGCGGTTCATATCCCAGGTGTAGACAATTGGGAAGCGGATTATCTCAGTCGCCAAACGTTGCATCCGGGCGAATGGTCTCTTCACCCAGAGGTATTTCTTCAGATTGTTCAATTGTGGGGGCTCCCAGAGATAGATCTGATGGCCTCTCATCTAAACAAGAAACTTCCCAGGTATCTGTCCAGATCCCGGGATCCTCAGGCGGAGGCAGTGGATGCATTATCACTTCCTTGGAAGTATCATCCTGCCTATATCTTTCCGCCTCTAGTTCTTCTTCCAAGAGTAATCTCCAAGATTCTGAGGGAATGCTCGTTTGTTCTGCTAATAGCTCCGGCATGGCCTCACAGGTTTTGGTATGCGGATCTTGTCCGGATGGCATCTTGCCAGCCATGGACTCTTCCGTTAAGACCAGACCTTCTGTCACAAGGTCCTTTTTTCCATCCGGATCTGAAATCCTTAAATTTAAAGGTATGGAGATTGAACGCTTGATTCTTGGTCATAGAGGTTTCTCTGACTCCGTGATTAATACTATGTTACAGGCTCGTAAATCTGTATCTCGAGAGATATATTATAGAGTCTGGAAGACTTATATTTCATGGTGTCTTTCTCATCATTTTTCTTGGCATTCTTTTAGAATACCGAGAATTTTACAATTTCTTCAGGATGGTTTGGATAAGGGTTTGTCCGCAAGTTCTTTGAAAGGACAAATCTCTGCTCTTTCTGTTCTTTTTCACAGAAAGATTGCTATTCTTCCTGATATTCATTGTTTTGTACAAGCTTTGGTTCGTATAAAACCTGTCATTAAGTCAATTTCTCCTCCTTGGAGTTTGAATTTGGTTCTGGGAGCTCTTCAAGCTCCTCCGTTTGAACCTATGCATTCATTGGACATTAAATTACTTTCTTGGAAAGTTTTGTTCCTTTTGGCCATCTCTTCTGCTAGAAGAGTTTCTGAATTATCTGCTCTTTCGTGTGAGTCTCCTTTTCTGATTTTTCATCAGGATAAGGCGGTGTTGCGAACTTCTTTTGAATTTTTACCTAAAGTTGTGAATTCCAACAACATTAGTAGAGAAATTGTGGTTCCTTCATTATGTCCTAATCCTAAGAATTCTAAGGAGAAATCATTGCATTCTTTGGATGTTGTTAGAGCTTTGAAATATTATGTTGAAGCTACGAAATCTTTCCGTAAGACTTCTAGTCTATTTGTTATCTTTTCTGGTTCTAGGAAAGGCCAGAAAGCTTCTGCCATTTCTTTGGCATCTTGGTTGAAATCTTTAATTCATCTTGCCTATGTTGAGTCGGGTAAAACTCCGCCTCAAAGAATTACAGCTCATTCTACTAGGTCAGTATCTACTTCCTGGGCGTTTAGGAATGAAGCTTCGATTGACCAGATTTGCAAAGCAGCAACTTGGTCTTCTTTGCATACTTTTACTAAATTCTACCATTTTGATGTATTTTCTTCTTCTGAAGCAGTTTTTGGTAGAAAAGTTCTTCAGGCAGCGGTTTCAGTTTGAATCTTCTGCTTATGTTTTTTGTTAAACTTTATTTTGGGTGTGGATTATTTTCAGCAGGAATTGGCTGTCTTTATTTTATCCCTCCCTCTCTAGTGACTCTTGTGTGGAAAGATCCACATCTTGGGTAGTCATTATCCCATACGTCACTAGCTCATGGACTCTTGTTAATTACATGAAAGAAAACATAATTTATGTAAGAACTTACCTGATAAATTCATTTCTTTCATATTAACAAGAGTCCATGAGGCCCACCCTTTTTTGTGGTGGTTATGATTTTTTTGTATAAAGCACAATTATTCCAATTCCTTATTTTATATGCTTCGCACTTTTTCTTATCACCCCACTTCTTGGCTATTCGTTAAACTGATTTGTGGGTGTGGTGAGGGGTGTATTTATAGGCATTTTAAGGTTTGGGAAACTTTGCCCCTCCTGGTAGGAATGTATATCCCATACGTCACTAGCTCATGGACTCTTGTTAATATGAAAGAAATGAATTTATCAGGTAAGTTCTTACATAAATTATGTTTTTCTGATTTTTCATCAGGATAAGGCGGTGTTGCGAACTTCTTTTAAATTTTTGCCTAAGGTTGTGAATTCTAACAACATTAGTAGAGAAATTGTGGTTCCTTCATTGTGTCCTAATCCTAAGAATTCTAAGGAAAGGTCGTTGCATTCTTTGGATGTAGTTAGAGCTTTGAAATATTATGTTGAAGCTACTAAAAATTTCTGAAAGACTTCTAGTCTATTTGTTATCTTTTCCGGTTCTAGGAAAGGTCAGAAGGCCTCTGCCATTTCTTTGGCGTCTTGGTTAAAGTCTTTGATTCATCTTGCTTATGTCGAGTTGGGTAAAACTCTGCCTCAAAGGATTACAGCTCATTCTACTAGGTCAGTTTCTACTTCCTGGGCGTTTTGGAATGAAGCTTCGGTTGATCAGATTTGCAAAGCAGCAACTTGGTCTTTGCATACTTTTACTAAATTCTACCATTTTTGATGTGTTTTCTTCTTCTGAAGCAGTTTTTGGTAGAAAAGTACTTCAGGCAGCTGTTTCAGTTTGATTCTTCTGCTTATAATTTCAGTTTTTTTCATTATAAGATTTAAACTTTATTTTGGGTGTGGATTATTTTCAGCGGAATTGGCTGTCTTTATTTTATCCCTCCCTCTCTAGTGACTCTTGCGTGGAAGATCCACATCTTGGGTATTCATTATCCCATACGTCACTAGCTCATGGACTCTTGCTAATTACATGAAAGAAAACATAATTTATGTAAGAACTTACCTGATAAATTCATTTCTTTCATATTAGCAAGAGTCCATGAGGCCCACCCTTTTTTGTGGTGGTTATGATTTTTTTGTATAAAGCACAATTATTCCAATTCCTTATTTTTTATGCTTTCGCACTTTTGTCTTATCACCCCACTTCTTGGCTATGCGTTAAACTGATTTGTGGGTGTGGTGAGGGGTGTATTTATAGGCATTTTGAGGTTTGGGAAACTTTACCCCTCCTGGTAGGAATGTATATCCCATACGTCACTAGCTCATGGACTCTTGCTAATATGAAAGAAATGAATTTATCAGGTAAGTTCTTACATAAATTATGTTTTTAATGTGATGCTATTAAAAATTTTTTTATTTGGGATAGTTATTTAATAAGAGGCATAGAAAAAAATTAACTTACAGTGGCCCTTTAATATACTTTATAACCTTTCAACCTCTAAATTTCAGCATGTTTCTAGGCCACTACAGACAGCCTCTTATCACATGCTTTTTTATTAGCTTTTCACAACAGGAGACTGCTAGTTCATGTGGGCCATAACATTGTGCTCTCTCCTGTGGAGTTGTGCAGGACATAGCACTAATTGGCTAAAATGCAAGTCAATAGATAATAAATAAATAGCCATGTAATCAGGGGGATGTCAAAGAGGCTTAGATACAAGGTAATTACAGAGGTAAAAGGTATATTAATATAACCATATTGGCTGTGCAAAACTGGGGAATGGGTAAAAAAGGAATTATCTATCTTCTTAAATTATAAACATTTTGGAGTTGACTGTCCCTTTAAATCCTATTAAAGTAAGGTGACCAGATTTGTAAAATTAAATCCAGGGACATTTTTTTTTTTTTTTTTTTAATTGGCAAATGGTAAAAACTATTTTATTAGCATATTTTCATCAAATTATATATGCAGTGTATTTGGTATGGGTTTATGGAGTGATTGTATGATATATATACGTTATTTCTCAAATTTTCACAAACACACACAAGTATACAAACACACACAAGCATACATATATACACATACAAACACACAAGCATATGTATATATACATACAAGCATACAAATACACAAATACACATACACAAACATACATATACACACAGACACACAAGCATACAGATATACACATACACACACACACACACACACACAAGTATACATATACACACATACACAAGTATACATATGCACATACAAACATACATGCACATACAAGCATACATATACACACATACACAAGCATACATATACACACACACACACACACACACACAAGTATACATACAGTATACACATATACATATATAAACATACACATACATATACACACACAAGCATACATATACACACATGCACATACAAGCATACATATACACACACACATACAAGCATACATATACACACACACACACACAAGCATACATATACACACATAAGCATACATATATACACACACACAAGCATACATATACACATACATAATAATAATAATAACTAGTATTTATACAATGCCTTTCTCCCAAATTGGCAGCTGAATAGTAATAGTTGTTATTATTACCCAATTTAATGGTACTCATTTTATCGACCTCGGAAAGATGAAGGGCTGAGTCTGCAGGGTTTCGAACCTGTAACCTTGGATCTTTTAAACAGGTTTTTGTTGTAGTCAGGGCATTTACCAACTGAGCTACCTACCACACACATACATATACACACAAGCATACATATACACACATAAACACAAGCATACATATACACACATACACACACAAGCACACACATACACACATACACACACAAGCATACATATACACACATATGCACATAAGCATACATATACACACATAAACACAAGCATACATATACACACATACATATACATACCTACACACAGAAGCATACATATACATATATATACACACACACAAGCATACATATACACACAAGCATACATATACACACATACACATAAGCATACATATACACACATACACATACACACACAAGCATACATATACACACATACACATACACACACAAGCATACATATACACACATACACATACACACAAACATACAAATATACACATACACACACAAGCATACATATACACACAAGCATACATATACACACATACACATAAGCATACATATACACACATACACATACACACACAAGCATACATATACACACATACACATACACACACAAGCATACATATACACACATACACACAAACATACAAATATACACATACACACACAAGCATACATATACACACATATGCACATAAGCATACATATACACACATAAACACAAGCATACATATACATACATACATATACATACCTACACACAGAAGCATACATATACATATATATATATACACACACACACAAGCATACATATATACACATAAGCATACATATAGACACACACACACAAGCATACATATACACACACAAGCATACATATACACACATACACATAAGCATACATATACACACACAAGCATACATATACACACATACACACAAGCATACATATACACACATACAAGCATACATATACACACACACAAGCATACATATACACACACAAGCATACATATACACACATACACATAAGCATACATATACACACATACACATAAGCATACACATACATACCTACACACACAAGCATACATATACACACACACACAAGCATACATATACACACATATACAAGCATACACATACACACAAGCATATATATACACACAAACATACATATACACACATACACATAAGCATACATATACATACCTACACACACAAGCATACATATACACACACACAAGCATACATATACACACATATACAAGCATACATATACACACATATACAAGCATACATATACACACATGCACATACAAGCCTACATATACACACATGGACACACACACAAGCATACATATACACACATGCACACACACAATCATACATATACACACATGCACATACACACAAGCATACATATATACACGCACACACAAGCATACATATACACACATACACAAGCATACATATACACACAAGCATACATATACACACATACACACAAGCATACATATACATACCTACACACACACAAGCATACATATACACACATATACAAGCATACACATACACACAATCATATATATATACAAACAAGCATACATATACACACATACACATAAGCATACATATACATACCTACACACACAAGCATACATATACACACACACAAGCATACATATACACACACACACAAGCATACATATACACACATACACAAGCATACATATACACACAAGCATACATATACACACATACACACAAGCATACATATACATACCTACACACACACAAGCATACATATACACACATATACAAGCATACACATGCACACAAGCATATATATACAAACAAGCATACATATACACACATACACATAAGCATACACATACATACCTACACACACAAGCATACATATACACACACACACAAGCATACATATACACACATACACACACAAGCATACATATACACACATACACAAGCATACATATACACACAAGCATACATATACACACATACACACAAGCATACATATACATACCTACACACACACAAGCATACATATACACACATATACAAGCATACACATGCACACAAGCATATATATATACAAACAAGCATACATATACACACATACACATAAGCATACACATACATACCTACACACACAAGCATACATACACACACACAAGCATACATATACACACATATACAAGCATACACATACACACAAGCATATATATATACACACAAACATACATATACACACATACACATAAGCATACATATACATACCTACACACACAAGCATACATATACACACATATACAAGCATACATATACACACATGCACATACAAGCCTACATATACACACATGTACACACACACAAGCATACATATACACACATGCACACACACAATCATACATATACACACATGCACATACACACAATCATAAATATACACACATGCACACACACAATCATACATACACACACAAGCATAAATATAAAAACATGCACATACACACACAAGCATACATATACACACATGCACATTCACAAGCATAGATATACACACACAAGCATAGATATACACACATGCACATTCATATTCACACAGACACAAACATAGATATACACACATGCACATGCACATTCACATTCACACACACAAGCATACACAGTATATACACACATGCACATTCTCACACACACACAAGCATATATATACGCACATGCACATTCACACACACACACAAGCATAGATATACACACATACACACACACACACACACATAAGTATACATATTGGCAGGTCGCCAACCTTTCGGACCTCAGGGACCACTAAACTCACAATTTTGAATCCCGTGGACCACTAACATGATTTTTTTTTAAAAGGTACAAACCCCTGTGTGTATGTGTGTGTGTGTGTATGTATATATATATATATATATATATATATATATATATATATATATGTATGTATGTATGTATTTATGTATGTGTATATATATATATATATATATATATATATATATACATACACACACATACCGTACATAACTAGTATAACCATAGCTAAGTTTACATTATGTATATATTTACACATTTTTAAGAATTATTTTTTGGAATTAACTAACTGAATGACAGAACTGAGAGAATACTTCCAAATGACAGATGAAGGGTGAGTGCCAACTTTTGAGCTGGAAACAGAGAGGCAGAAAGTGTGGAAAAAAAGAATTATGTTTAAAAGGACCACAAGACTTCCAAGTTACCTCCCCAGTTAGAAATTATTAAAAACTATTTATGATCATGGACAGACATTGGAGTCATAAATTAAGTTTATATCAGAAAGCTCTCAATATGGAAGTGAGCTAACCACGACTGATGTTACTGGCAATTACTATAACACTGGTGGGATATGGCTGATCTGCTGGATGGCAATTACTGGAATTTAGGGGGAATGGCTTTGTGCGTGGGAAAATTATTAGAATGAAAAATAATTAATATTTAATAAGAAAAAAAAAGATGATGGAGGGGAGGAAGAAAAACAGTGATGTAAGTCCATCTGAAGGAATTAAGAAAACTACTCAAAGAGACAGGTAAAGGGAAAATAATAAATGAAATATAAGAGAGAAATTGTTTTTATAAGATTTACTTTTTTATATACTTTAATTCCACTATTTAAAGCCAAAACTATACCACTATGTCAAGCCAAGACTATACCAACCTCTGCTGGCTTTAGAATGGAAGCATCTTTTTTTGAGCAGCGCGCTGGACGGAAGAGTTAAAAATACAATCTAGCTACACAAGTTGCACAGTACTATGCAACGTGCGTAGGGAGATTGTAATTTAACTCCTCCTCTGTCTGGTTTCACTGATGTCCAGCCAGGCACTGTAGGGAGTTGCGGCGCAACAGGGGTGACACCATCAGAGGGTATTAATTCCTGCTTGATGGTGTCAAGGACCACCAACATCTTCTCGTGGACCACCAGTGGTCCATGGACCACTGGTTGACGACCGCTGCATATTAGGGTGACCACATTGCCGCTTTTAAAAGGGACACATATGAAAAATACATATGTCAGGGATGTTTCTTTCATATAGGTGACAATGAGCCCATGAGCTAGTGACGTATGAGATATACATTGCTACCAGGAGGGGGCAAAGTTTCCCAAACCCCAAATTCCTATAAATACACCTCCCACATACCTCGGTTTTACAAACTTTGCCTCCTTAGGAGGTGGTGAAATATGATGTGCTCGATTTCTTCAGTGAAAGTCACTTCTAAACAAATTGAAGCCCAGTTCCTCTCTAAGTGCAGTGTTTGTCTGAGGGATGTGAAGGGAGTATTGCCTGATGATACCATGTTTTCGCATATGGGAAATCTATTCTAGGGCTCTCTGTAAATCGGTCGCAGGGATTCATCAGCTGCCTCCCTTTATAGATCGACAATATACTCTTGTACCATTACCTCTGCTGATCTGTTTCAGTACTGGTTTGGCTGTCTGCTATATATGGATGGGTATCTTACATGGTAAGGATAAACTTTTATTATATAAGAAACTCCCAGCTATGGATTGGGCACTTTTTAACTAAAGTTGTTCTATATTGTTTGTATATATGCCTTGAGTCAGTAATTCAGTGCTCTTTATAGTGACTTTATTTGTGGCTAAATATTTGTCAAGGTTGGTAGAGTCTGTGAAACATACAGGTTTTTTTTTCGGAGCTAGTAATTTATTTATAAATTAGAATGCTAAGTATTATGTTACAAAACAACAAAAAATATTGGTGCACATCCAACCACTTAAGTCCACTCTTTCATGGCATATTTGTATATGCTTCTGTCTGCCAAATATACTTACATAGCTTCTAATAAGATTGGGATAAACATCTCGCAATAATATGAGCTTATATTTGTGCTGCAAAAACAAACATACTTCTGCTAAATATACTTACATAGTTCAAATAAAATTGGGATTAACATTTCACAATAATATTGACTTATATTTATGATGCAAAAATTTTCTTTGCTTTAAAAAAAAATGCCTTTAAATGAAATGGGATCTTAGTCACACAATATGATCATATTCTGCTAAGCCAGTCACCACTTACAAGGTGTCCCATAAAGACTGGTCCTATACTAACCAGTTTCCACACTGCAGCAAGTCATGTCTACACAGTGTGAAGCTTTCTAGCTTATTGAGTATATTTATCAGGAACACACCTGGGCTGGGTGGCGTGCAGTAACCAAAGGGGAGGGATTTGGTCAGCTCCCTATTTAAGAAATTCAACAAAGGGGTTTTTTGGTTACGCACACCACAAAAGGACTGTTTAATCTTAACACACATATTGTGGGAGTGCTACCAAAGTGACCAAAACAATTACAAAACAACAAAAAAATATTGGTGCACATCCAACCACTTAAGTCCACTCTTTCATGGCATATTTGTATATGCTTCTGTCTGCCAAATATGCTTACATACGGCTAGATTTAGAGTTTTGTCGGTAACGACCCGCATATCTAACGCTGGCTTTTTTCTGGCCGCACCTTTAAAATAATTCTGGTATTGAGAGTCCACAGAATGGCTGCGTTAGGCTCCAAAAAAGGAGTGTATAGCATATTTAACGCAACTTCAACTCTCGATACCAGAGTTGCTTATGGACGCGGCCAGCCTCAAAAACGTGCTTGTGCACGATTCCCCCATAGGAAACAATGGGGCTGTTTGAGCTGAAAAAAAACCTAACACCTGCAAAAAAGCCGCGTTCAGCTCCTAACGCAGCCCCATTGTTTCCTATGGGGAAACACTTCCTACGTCTGCACCTAACACTCTAACATGTACCCCGAGTCTAAACACCCCCTAACTTTACACTTATTAACCCCTAATCTGCCGCCCCCCGCTATCGCTGACCCCTGTATATTATTTTTAACCCCTAATCTGCCGCTCCGTAAACCGCCGCTACTTACATTATCCCTATGTACCCCTAATCTGCTGCCCCTAACACCGCCGACCCCTATATTATATTTATTAACCCCTAATCTGCCCCCCACAACGTCGCCTCCACCTGCCTACACTTATTAACCCCTAATCTGCCGAGCGGACCGCACCGCTATTATTATAAAGTTATTAACCCCTAATCCACCTCACTAACCCTATAATAAATAGTATTAACCCCTAATCTGCCCTCCCTAACATCGCCGACACCTAACTTCAATTATTAACCCCTAATCTGCCGACTGGAGCTCACCGCTATTCTAATATATGTATTAACCCCTAAAGCTAAGTCTAACCCTAACACTAACACCCCCCTAAGTTAAATATAATTTTAATCTAACGAAATTAATTAACTCTTATTAAATAAATTATTCCTATTTAAAGCTAAATACTTACCTGTAAAATAAATCCTAATATAGCTACAATATATATTATAATGATATTATAGCTATTTTAGGATTAATATTTATTTTACAGGTAACTTTGTATTTATTTTAACCAGGTACAATAGCTATTAAATAGTTAAGAACTATTTAATAGCTAAAATAGTTAAAATAATTACAAATTTACCTGTAAAATAAATCCTAACCTAAGTTACAATTAAACCTAACACTACACTATCAATAAATAAATTAAATAAAATACCTATAATTATCTACAATTAAACCTAACACTACACTATCAATAAATAAATTAAATACAATTCCTACAAATAAATACAATGAAATAAACTAACTAAAGTACCAAAAATAAAAAAGAACTAAGTTACAAAAAATAAAAAAATATTTACAAACATTAGAAATATATTACAACACTTTTAAACTAATTACACCTACTCTAAGCCCCCTAATAAAATAACAAAGCCCCCCAAAATAAAAAAATGCCCTACCCTATTCTAAATTACTAAAGTTCAAAGCTCTTTTACCTTACCAGCCCTGAACAGGGCCCTTTGCGGGGCATGCCCCAAGAAGTTCAGCTCTTTTGCCTGTAAAAAAAAACATACAATACCCCCCCCCCCAACATTACAACCCACCACCCGCATACCCCTAATCTAACCCAAACCCCCCTTAAATAAACCTAACACTAAGCCCCTGAAGATCTCCCTACCTTGAGTCGTCTTCACTCAGCCGAGCCAAATTCTTCATCCAAGCGGAGCAAGAAGAGGTCCTCCATCTGGTAGAAGTCTTCATCCAAGCGGGGCAGAAGAGGTCTTCCATCCGATTGAAGTCTTCATCCAAGCGGCATCTTCTATCATCATCCATCCGGAGCGGCAGCATCCTGAAGACCTCCGACGCGGAACATCCATCCTGGCCGACGACTGAACGATGAATGACGGTTCCTTTAAATGACGTCATCCAAGATGGCGTCCCTCGAATTCCGATTGGCTGATAGGATTCTATCAGCCAATCGGAATTAAGGTAGGAATATTCTGATTGGCTGATCGCAACAGCCAATCAGAATCAAGTTCAATCTGATTGGCTGATTCCATCAGCCAATCAGAATATTCCTACCTTAATTCCGATTGGCTAAAAGAAACCTATCAGCCAATCGGAATTCGAGGGACGCCATCTTGGATGACGTCATTTAAAGGAACCGTCATTCGTCGTTCAGTCATCGGCCAGGATGGATGTTCCGCGTCGGAGGTCTTCAGGATGCTGCCGCTCCGCTCCGGATGGATGACGATAGAAGATGCCGCTTGGATGAAGACTTCAATCGGATGGAAGACCTCTTCTGCCCCACTTGGATGAAGACTTCTACCGGATGGAGGACCTCTTCTTGCTCCGCTTGGATGAAGAATTTGGCTCGGCTGGGTGAAGACGACTCAAGGTAGGGAGATCTTCAGGGGCTTAGTGTTAGGTTTATTTAAGGGGGGTTTGGGTTAGATTAGGGGTATGTGGGTGGTGTGTTGTAATGTTGGGGGGGTATTGTATGTTTTTTTTTACAGGCAAAAGAGCTGAACTTCTTGGGGCATGCCCCGCAAAGGGCCCTGTTCAGGGCTGGTAAGGTAAAAGAGCTTTGAACTTTAGTAATTTAGAATAGGGTAGGGCATTTTTTTATTTTGGGGGGCTTTGTTATTTTATTCGGGGGCTTAGAGTAGGTGTAATTAGTTTAAAATTGTTGTAATATTTTTCTAATGTTTGTAAATATTTTTTTATTTTTTGTAACTTAGTTCTTTTTTATTTTTTTGTACTTTAGTTATTTTATTTCATTGTATTTATTTGTAGGAATTGTATTTAATTTATTTATTGATAGTGTAGTGTTAGGTTTAATTGTAGATAATTATAGGTATTTTATTTAATTGATTTATTGATAGTGTAGTGTTAGGTTTAATTGTAACTTAGGTTAGGATTTATTTTACAGGTAAATTTGCAATTATTTTAACTATTTTAGCTATTAAATAGTTCTTAACTATTTAATAGCTATTGTACCTAGTTAAAATAAATACAAAGTTACCTGTAAAATAAATATTAATCCTAAAATAGCTATAATATAAATATAATTTATATTGTAGCTATATTAGGATTTATTTTACAGGTAAGTATTTAGCTTTAAATAGGAATAATTTATTTAAGAAGAGTTAATTAATTTCGTTAGATTAAAATTATATTTAACTTAGGGGGGTGTTAGTGTTAGGGTTAGACTTGGCTTTAGGGGTTAATACATTTATTAGAATAGCGGTGAGCTCCAGTCGGCAGATTAGGGGTTAATAATTGAAGTTAGGTGTCGGCGATGTTAGGGAGGGCAGATTAGGGGTTATTACTATTTATTATAGGGTTAGTGAGGCGGATTAGGGGTTAATAACTTTATTATAGTAGCGGTGCGGTCCGCTCGGCAGATTAGCGGTTAATAAGTGTAGGCAGGTGGAGGCGACGTTGAGGGGGGCAGATTAGGGGTTAATAAATATAATATAGGGGTCGGCGGTGTTAGGGGCAGCAGATTAGGGGTACATAGCTATAATGTAGGTGGCGGCTCTGTGCGGTCGGCAGATTAGGGGTTAATTATTGTAGGTAGCTGGCTGCGACATTGTGGGGGGCAGGTTAGGGGTTAATAAATATAATATAGGGGACGGCGGTGTTAGGGGCAGCAGATTAGGGCTACATAAGTATAACGTAGGTGGCGGTCGGCAGATTAGGGGTTAAAAAAAATTATTCGAGTGTCGGCGATGTGGGGGGGCCTCGGTTTAGGGGTACATAGGTAGTTTATGGGTGTTAGTGTACTTTAGAGCACAGTAGTTAAGAGCTTTATGAACCGGCGTTAGCCCAGAAAGCTCTTAACTACTGACTTTTTTCTGCGGCTGGAGTTTTGTCGTTAGATTTCTAACGCTCACTTCAGACACGACTCTAAATACCGGAGTTAGAAAGATCCCATTGAAAAGATAGGATACGCAATTGACGTAAGGGGATCTGCGGTATGGAAAAGTTGCGGCTGAAAAGTGAGCGTTAGACCCTTTTTTGAATGACTCCAAATACCGGCGGTAGCCTAAAACCAGCGTTAGGAGCCTCTAGCGCTGGTTTTCACGGCTACCGCCAAACTCCAAATCTAGGCCATAGCTTCTAATAAGATTGGGATAAACATCTTGCAATAATATGAGCTTATATTTGTGCTGCAAAAACAAATATACTTCTGCTAAATATACTTACATAGTTCAAATAAAATTGGGATGAACATTTCACAATAATATTGACTGACCAAATCCCTCCCCTTTGGTTACTGCAGCCCAGGTGTGTTCCTGATAAATATACTCAATAAGCTAGAAAGCTTCACACTGTGTAGACATGACTTGCTGCAGTGTGAAGCTTTCTAGCTTATTGAGTATATTTATTTATTTATTTTGACTGACCAGGGATTTGGTCAGTCAATATTATTGTGAAATGTTAATCCCAATTTTATTTGAACTATGTAAGTATATTTAGCAGAAGTATATTTGTTTTTGCAGCACAAATGTAAGCTCATATTATTGCGAGATGTTTATCCCAATCTTATTAGAAGCTATGTAAGTATATTTGGCAGACAGAAGAATATAAAAATATGCCATGAAAGAGTGGACTTAAGTGGTTGGATGTGCACCAATATTTTTTGTTGTTTTGTAATTGTTTTGGTCACTTTGGTAGCACTCCCACAATATGTGTGTTAAGATTAAACAGTCCTTTTGAAGTATTATGTTAGTCTCATGGAATGTTGATAATCACATATTATGCAGCTATAACAGAAGTATCCATTAGGCTTTATTTAGGTACATTTTGTTTTTTTGTATATACAATCAAAATTCTTACCTGCTTTTTAGAGTCATATGTGTATTAGAAATCCACTACAGCTTTGCATGTCGTGCATGTGATGATGCTATTTATCATTGTCACCTTTTATCACTACCTAGAGTCAAACAGAATACCTAGAGGCCTGCGATTAAGAAAATTTCCAACATACCAACTGGAAGATCAAGACCTCATAGATGAGTGGAATGATACTCTTACCCTCTGCTCTAATACTCTTATAAAAATTCTTATTAAAGATAAGCAGAGAAGAAGGGATAAATTAAAAGACACCATCTTAACTGACAAGATTGCACTAAAGAGTCACAAACATAATGAGGCTTACACTAATTTGAAAGCTCAAATGAAAGAACACATACAGAAATTGGATGCTGAACTGGCTGAATTCAAAAGGAATAAGTTTGATAGAGACCGTAAGGACTATGAGAACAACAGAGTCTACTTTTGGCCACAATATGGCAATAGAAGATACAGGCGCCAAATAGGACAGAGAAAAGAAGTTAAAGACAAAGACACTCCAAAGTCTATACTAAAAAACAAGCAAAAGAATAAGGAAAAGAAAGTGTCCTTCTCTTCCACAGAACAGGAATCCTCTGATCAGGAGTTTAACTACATGAGTTCCTCGGCACCTGAAAGCGGCTCCACATCAGCTTCCTCCATGGAGAACTCAGATTAAGAAATCTCTACTAATACAAATATACCACCAACTACTACTAAGAAGAGTGGCCCTTTAGGCGCAGGACAAGGAGATCAAAAAGGCGGAACAGCAGGCAAAAAATTTACACGCAAGAACAAGAAATAACAGATAATAACCTTAATATTGTCAATCTCTCGGATTATCAACTATCAGAAGAAGAAAAATCGCTCCTGCAAAGAGGATTAGGGTTTGCTCCATTAAATAAGTTCTCAGTCTTTGAGACAATTCTAGATGTAAATAAATTTGTCCGAAAATTGACGCTTAAAAAATTATTTTTTGATAATTTATCGGATCAGAACAATCAAACCAATATCAACCAGGAATGTGACTCCTCCTCTGGACAAAATCTACAATTGAAAGACTTCAAAGACTGTTGTACTTTGAAGGTTATGAGAGATTTATCTTGCAGTGGGGTTCAATTCAATGGTCTCGGAACGCACTCCATAACTCCTCCTATAACAAAAAATAGGGATTTTTATCCCATACAAGTCAGAGGGCCATACATCAATGCCTTTCAACAAAGTGTTGAAAGAGATCTGCTAGAATTAGCTAATAAAACAAGTGATAATAAACATCATCACCACACTAACTTGACACAAAAAGAATCCATTGCCTTGAAAAAACTACAGTGTAACAAAAACTTGGTTTTGAGGAATGCAGACAAAGGTGGCGCTATTGTCCTTATGAACAAGAGTTCCTACCTTACAGAAGCCAACAGGCAACTAGCAAACACATCTATTTATCGTAAACTGCCCTCAGATCCAACAAATATCTTCAAAAGTGATCTTGGGGATCTGTTGGAGGATGGTCTGGCTTTGGGAATATTACAAAGAAAAGATATTGAACTTTTAATACCAAAGTCCCCAGTCATACCAATCTTCCACCATGTCCCCAAGATCCATAAGGACATTCTCTCTCCCCCGGGTAGGCCCATTGTTTCAGGCATAGGCTCCCTTTTGGAGCCTGTGTCTGAATGGTTAGACTCTATCCTTCAGCCACTTGTAGTGAACTTATACAGCTATCTTAGGGACTCTGGTCATCTACTAGACAATTTAAAAGGCATTAAATGGAAGGACAACTTCAACTGGGTAGTTATCGATATTGAATCATTGTATTCATGTATTCCTCACAATCAGGGAGTCAGAGTAATAAAATGGTTCATGGATAGAGACACTACATTTAAACAAGAAGAGAAAATCTTCATTTGTGATTGTTTGGAGTTCCTACTAACCCACAACTATTTTATTTTTGATAAAGAATTTTATCTCCAACTTTGTGGAACGGCAATGGGGGCGAAATTCGCCCCCTCATATGCCAATTTATATGTGGGTTGGTGGGAACTCCAACATATTTATTCTCATCAAAATCCATTTATACATGATACCATTTTTTATAATAGATTTATTGACGACATGATTTTTATAATTGAAAGCAGGGAACAAGAAGGTTTCTCACTTGCCTGCTTTTTGGAATATTTAAATACCAACACTAGTCTATTAAAATTTACTGGAGAATCCAATCTCTCTACAGTTAACTTTTTGGACTTGACATTAGAAGGAGTGGCGGTTGATGGCTCAATTATATCAAGCACGTATAGAAAACCTACTGCGGGCAATACCATTTTACATGCCCGATCAGCCCATCCGCCGCACCTTCTCAAATCAATTCCAAGAAGCCAATTTCTAAGACTCAGGAGAAACACCAACAGTGATGAGATTTACTCTAATCAATCAAATGTTTTAAAAAAGAGACTGTTAGCCAGAGGATATGACTTGAGTCTCTTGGAAAAGGTGCAACAAGATGCCAAAGTAGAGAGTATCCCTAAACCAAAAAGATCGAACAAAACATTTTCAGAAAATTCTGTAGTGTTTAGTACCCCATTCTCTAACCAATATAGTGAAGTAGTAAATATTTTAAAGAAACACACTCCTCTTCTTAAGAATGATCCCTTAATATCTAATTCATTGATTGACTTTAAATTTGTCTCAAGAAAGCCGGAAACTTTGGGTTCTAAATTAGCTCCCAGCATGATACAAACAACTAACCCCTCTTCCTCAACATGGCTCCACAGTGGCAGAAGAGGCAATTTCAAATGTCATAATTTCAATTGTAAAGCCTGTAAATCTGTCATTATTGGCAATCATTTTTATTCAAATAGCACATTGAAATCATTTGAAATAAATTTCTATGCCACATGCAGAACCAAATGGGTAGTATATGTACTTAATTGCAATCTTTGCCAACAACAGTATGTAGGCCAAACCTCCCGTGAATTCTGAGATAGAGTTAGGGAGCATTTGAGAGACGTTGAGAATTTCAATAAAAACTCAGCGGTTGCTAAACACTTCAATGGCCTGCACCTCACTGGAGTTCCCAGTTTTGGAGCACAGATCATTGAGGTAGTACACAAACCCACCAGAGGGGGAGACAGACATAAACTACTCACAAAAAGAGAGCTATTCTGGATTCTAAAGTTAGAAACTAGACACCCCAAGGGTATTAATCTGGAATGGGATATTTCTTATTTCATAGATTAACATATAAAATATCTTCTCTTTTTCTTTCTTTTTTTCTGAAACACACCAACTTAGACGCATGTTCAATAAAATGCACATAGTAATGTTTGTTTTTACTTTCTCACAGACCACTGATTTCTTTATTGCAAACGGCATACTCTTTAATAATTTTTCTAACCATTCTTTAACTATTTTCTAATCTCACCATATATATTGTTAACAACACTATTTTCTAAACATCATTTAAACTTTCATACTGATTAACCAAACACTATACATGAATATCACTTCTTTATTGTCTTTACATTGCCATAAAGCTTTGATGTTTAAAAGTAATATATTTACATATCGTCCTAGGTTTAATTGTTAGCTCTGGATTTGTTTAATATATTATAATATATTGTAATCTAGGCATTTTATATATAAATTGTTTAGGCAATTCTTAAGATACATTGATTAATAAATATATTCTTTGTGTATAATGTGTTTTCTATTTTGCAAGCCTGTAACTATGCATACAAGGATTTTTGTACCTACAGTTTTATTACCTATATTGTTTTTTTAAAACACTTTTTCTTGTGCTGTGGTTGTTCTTTCAGGGGCGGCGTCCAATGATACCTATTTTAGGTCAGTGATTGGTCAGTCGCCCCTTTAAGTATACCAGAGACACCTCTAGCACCTATTCCTATGACTAAGCGCCACTAGGGGGCGCGAAACGCATCAGGATTGCTGTCCTTGCTTACCTGCATTGAGATGCAGTTTTTACTCTTATTTCAATAAAGATTTACTAAGGATTTTACTTGCCCCCGAGTGCTCAGATCATTGCTTCTTTTATGATGCTATTTATGTCAATGGGTGACGTGTCATCATTTGGCGCCAAAAATGTCCTGCCAAAAAAAAAAAAGTCCCGCACAAAAAATCCTGCCAAAATTGCCGTTATAAGCTCTACCCCCAGCTCATTCAGTGTTCTCAGAAAACATTTAGAGAGCTTTCATGCAGCATTTTATGAATCAGTTTTCTTTCTTTTTTTTTATATAAATTTTTGCTCTGTTTCCCATTCTCTCAAGCCTGTTATATATATCATAAATAGGAGCATGGATATACATTTGCAGAATTAATTATTGTTTTTTAGTCTATTTGTTATTTTTTCTGATTCCAGAAAAGGTCAGAAAGTCTCTGTCATTTCTTTGGCATCTTAGTTAAAACTTCTGATTCACAAAGCTTATTTGGAGGCGGGGCAGTCTCCACCTCAGAGAATTACAGCTCATTCTACAAGATCAGTTGCCACATCTTGGGCTTTCAAGAATGAAGCTTCAGTTGATCAAATCTGCAAAGCAGCCACTTGGTTTTCTTTGCATACATTTACTAAATTTTACAATTTTTAATATTTTGGCTTTTTCGGAAGCAGCTTTTGGAAGAAAGGTTCTTCATGCAGCTGTCTCGGTTTGATTCTAGTGCCTATTGTTTAAGTTTTTTGAATTTTTAAGAAAACAATTATTTTTTGGATATAATATCTCAGCGGAAATAGCTGTTTTTATTTTTTAAAAAAACCCCAAAGAAAACAAACAAAGAAGTCTGGTGCACTCAGGGGATTAAAAAAAATTATTACTTTATTTCAAATATTTAAAAATAGCATAGGAAATGCAAAAATAAAGACAAGGATCCAGGAAAATAGCTATCCTGTTTTTATTTTATAGGAAGAGAAGGATTAACACTGGACTGCGGGGTAAAGGACAGTACTGGCCAACTGACAAATTCACACTTCTCACAGTTGTGAATGGGATAAACAGAAATAGGACAAAAGGGAAGTCAGTGGCGCCTGAGGCTGACTGTCAAAAGGACTAAGGGTATATATTGACAGAAATAAATCACGTGGTCTGCTAAATAAGCTCAAAATAAAAACCTATAAATGTTTTGTAAAAAATATATACATTGATCGAACAATCTCCCCAACTATAGGTGAACAAACAAAAACACAGCTCGATGCAGGAGGGCTTACTAATAGAGTGATATGGAGAGAGAGCTAAATGGATTCAAATAATAAATAAATAAATATATTATATCAAAAATATGTTATTTAATAAATGGATTAAAGACAGCAATACATATACATTTACACCGGTGTATACAGAAATGAATAAAATAGGTAGGAAAATATAATTGATATAGCAATACCAATAGGATTAAAAAAAATGATTCAATGTGCAGTCGGATCCTAACAATCAATGGCAATCAATGCAATGTTCAAACTGTCGAAATTGGCAACACTGTATGTAGTTTAGTGCTGACTCCAAAGTGCAAATCCCTTCGATTGTAAGTTACAATGTTACCACTGGCAAATACAAAGTGTTCGTTAAATACGATGTGTAAATGAATAGAAAAAAGGGGATATCCTCCTGGTAAGGCAGTCTGTGCAAGTGTGAATCTAGGTTAAACTTAGCCGTATAGATTAGGCTGCTTGGTCTTCAGTTGTTACAACAGTTAGCAATGATTTGCAGTCTTGAGGATTTACGCCAATAAATATAATTCAGCAGCAACAAGGAAAGAGCTTGTTACTCACTTGGAGCTTTCGGCGTCCTCGCACTTTTCACACGTCTCCTCTGTGTGATGTGATGTAAGTAGGGTCCAGCCAATTAGGACCGTTAACATGCGCGCACTTATTTGAAACCTTGAACTCTTTGAAAGTTAAAGACTCCTACCGGCTCAGTGTGTGCTATCTGTGCACGTAGAAAGAGTCGGTCCTGGGAGTGATTTCTTTGCTGCAGGAGCAATCAAATGAGGACGTCTACGCGTTTCAGCTGTTTAAGCCTTTATCAAGATGTCCATTTTACATTGCTCCTCCATTTTATAGGCTAGTTTAACTCTTGCACACCTGAATACCTGATTCACTTCCGTCTTGCTCATATATTGTGACATGTTAATCGGATAAAAGACAAGTGGTACTGTTGATTTTATCTAGGGCACAGAGAACTCAATATCTAATATGTCGTGATTGTAAAAGTTTAAACAAAATTATCTCTAATGATAATACCTTGTAAAAGCATTTGATAACGAGAAATACACCTAGACATTTGCTTAACTTGTGGATATTTTGAAATAAAAATAAAAATGATAAAATGTCTATATAAATATTTATTATGAAATCAGGAGTAATTTGCTAATGCAAAATCAAACTTTCCTCTCCAGCTTAAGCATCTAATGAACGATTAGAGAACTCGTAATAAAAACCTTTTATTTTTTGTATTAATATTGGTTCACCTACAGTCCAGGGGTAATACGCCAATCATTGGAGTTAATGGTTTAAAAATAGAACCTGATAAAATCAGCTAGATGGAACTTCTACAAAATAACACATATCTATATGGAAAGTGTATAAAAAAATGTGATAAATATATAAATATATAAAATATATATACAAAACAAATATATGAATAATATATAAAAAATGTATATATAGAAAATACATGTATAGACAATTTTTCTGAATTATCATTGGGGCAAATGACATTTGAGATAAAAAATATATACATATCTTTGATTAGGGAATCAACTGATAGGACAATTCATATAATTATTCATTGGATTAAATGAATATTGGTTGGAGTGAAAAATAGACAATAGTAACTATATAAGAGGTTAAAAAATCTATATTTACAGAGTCTAAAATAGCACATTTGATATATGATCACTAATTGTATATACCTTTAAGCTATCTTTGAGGGACACGTTCAAGTTCTTGGATTGGGGTAGGGAATATATACATATATTTAATTAGGGAATCAACTAATGATACAATTCATATAATTATTTATTGGATTAAATGGATATTTTGTTGATGTGGAAATAGGCGGTAATAACTGTATACGTTTAAAAATCTACAGTGTCTATAATGGCACATTTTATATTTGTATCACTAATTGTATATACCTTTAAGCTATGTTTAAGGGACAAATTTAGGCTCTTGGATTGTGGAATCATTACAGAACTTGTGATGACAAGATAGGTGGCTCATCTCACATTATTGGAAAATGGAAAGTGAAGACAAAAAAGAACCTGGAATTATTTTAGAATTAAATTTAAATCTAACTCACTATTCAAGCCTTTAGGGGCTAAAGTATCAAAGTTGAAAATTAGCTCTGCCTCCTGTCTAAGAAGCTTCTCTTCCATATTGCCTCTTCTTCCATCAGACTTAACTTTTTTAACACCCCAAAATTTAAAATCATCTATTTTTGCCCTGATGTACTTCGGTAAAGTGTCTATATAGACTAGTGTCTTTTCTACAGTGTTCAATTCCAGGATGTGCTCCCGTATACGGTCTCTAAGTTTTCTGCTAGTCTGACCGAAATATTTTAAATTACAGCTACACTGCACTAAATAGATGATATTGGTATCTGAACACCTAAGTATTCCATTAATTTTAAAGACTTTTCTGGTTTTGTCAGACGTAATATTTTTTTATTTTGTACTGTATTTGCAGGATTTAAACCGTTGGCAGGGGAAAAACCTTCAATATTGTGCCCTTCTAAATCTTTAATATTTTCATTGAAAGTTACTTTCTTATTTTTCAGCTCACTAGGAGCTAGCATACTTTTAAAAATTTTAGCCTTTTTGTAGATAAATTTAGGGTTTCTCCCTAATGTATGTCCTATAATAGGATCCTTTAGTAGTAAGGGCCAGTGTTTCCTGACTATTTTTTCGAAGGATTTGTATTGTGCTGAATAGGTAGCAATAATTGTAATATCCAATAACTGTCCCTCTGTGTCAGTTGTCTCTACTTTCTTTATAGTCTTATTTAATAAAGTTTTTCTTTCCACTTTTTTAATCGTCTCTGCTAGTTGTTCGATTTTTTCACCATTATATCCTTTTTCTATGAACCTATTAACCAAAACTTGAGATTGTTGTTCATAATCAGAATCATCAGTGCAATTTTTCTTGACTCTAAGAAGTTGGCCTTTTGGGAATATTGCTCTTCCATGTTTTATGATGACAACTGTGGAAGTCTACATAATTATTTGAATCTACTTTTTACAATAGGTACGGGTTTTGATCTCATCATTAACAATCTCTACTTCAATATCAAGGAAATTAATTTTATTTTTACTTGATTCATGTGTAAATGATAAACCAAAATTGTTTGAATTAAGGTCCTCAATAAAAAGGTTGAGTAATTCCTGATCACCCTTCCATATTAGGAACAGGTCATCTATATAGCGTCTATAGAGCACAAGATTTGCACCCCATGGGCCATTTTCAAATAGATCTTTCTCAAAGTGCCCCATAAATAAATTAGCATAACTGGGTGCATATCTTGTGCCCATAGCCGTTCCTTCGATTTGGAGGAAGTATTTATCATTAAATTTAAAATAGTTCTTATTGAGGATAAATTCAATACAATCTAATAAAAATCTCAATTGGGTTGAGGACATTTCTGGATCTAGTTGTAAGTAATATTCTACTGCTATGAGTCCTAAAGTGTGTTGTATATTAGTATACAATGCACTAGCATCACATGTAACTAATATATAGTCTTTCGACCATTTAACAGTTTCAAGTATTTTCAGAAATTGGGTGGAATCGGCTAAATAAGAAGGCAAATCTTTCACATATTTTTGAAGAAAGTGATCAATATAGTGTGATAGGTTAGAAGTTATTGAGTCTATGCCTGAGATGATGGGGCGGCCTGGTGGATATTGCAAATTTTTATGTTTAAACCTATGGATTGGGCTTTTTTTAAGTAATTCCTGTAATTGGGTGAAATATAAGTCCCCAGGATCATTGATTAATTTTTTATAGGTGGTGGGGTCTTCCAATAGTCTGTTTGCTTCATCCAAATAATATTCTCGATTCATTATAACTATTCCTCCACCCTTGTCCTCCTGTTTAATTACTAAATCATCTCTTTTCTGCAGATCTCTCAGGATGTTCTTTTCTTTTAATGTTAAATTCCAGTTGTCATTTTTAATTTTAGACTGTTCTATTTCATCATTGTCTTGTTTTACTAACTTTTCAAAAGCTTGGATGAAACTGCCTTTTTCTTGACTCGGAAAAAAGTGGACTTTTGTTTAAAATTTGTATGTATAAATGTTTTATTAGTATTAACTGAGATTTTTAAAATGGGATTTTTTACAAAATATTTTTTGAGAGTCAATTTTCTTATGAACTGGTTTATATTTATGAGATGTTCGAATTTATTAAGTTTGGTGGCTGGTGCAAAGGATAATCCTTTGCTAAGAATGTTCTCCTGTTGTTCTGTTAAATTTACACCACTTATATTAAAAATACTTTGTGTTTTCTCTTTCTTGTTACTGTCTTTATGGGTTTTGGATGTTCTCTAGTTTACTATTAAAGATTGTCCTCCCTTTCTTCTACCTCTGACCCCTCTCTTCTTCTTTTCCCTTTCGTTGGATTGTGTGTGTGTGTTCTGCCTAACTCTAAAAAATTACTGGAGGTACTGGGTTGTTCATTCATCTGATTAGCGTAATCTTCCTCATATTCTAATATTTCATACCTGTTCCTAACTGGGACTGAATAGTCTGAATCTCTTCTGTTATTCCTATCTTCCTTCTTATAACTTCCATTAGTGGAATGGGTTCTCTTATTTGCTGCAGACTTCTGATTTTCTGTATTGTGATATTAGGTTCTTTTTTTATACTGATTTTGTCTGTATATGTTTGAATCATAATGTCTCAAATTATAAGAATAATAAGGTTGCCTGTGGTAATCTTTATCCCTATAGTCAAAGTGTCTTTTTTCGTAATTTCTATCATATGAATAGTCTGGTCTACTCTGTTTTATGGGCTCAAATCTAGAATAAGAATTCTTCCGATAACCAGAATCATAATTTGAATTGTGGTAACCAGTATACAGATGACTATCTCTATATGGTCTTGTGTGAGAATCTCTATATTCACAATGGCCCATTTGGGCTTTATAGTTATATGATCTTACACAATCTTCTTTATTATCTCTATTGTGATTCCTATTGTCTACGTGTCCTAGTTTCTTATTTGGGATTTTATTCTTATTAGAATTAGGTTGGGGCTTGTTCCCTTCAACTGGATTATGGTGTTGTTCACTGTTTTCTACATTATGACTTTCTTTCTTTTTGCTAAAAAGTGTGTATCCTAAGGCCTCTCAGTACCATTCCTGATTTTACATACTTCTGCATAAATTTTAATTCAGTGTTGATTTTAATTTCTTTTGCTAATAAATTATCTAAACTATCAAATTAATTTCTGTATCATAATTCGATTTGTAAGTGCTGGATTTTTCAGTGATAGATTCATCAGTGAAGTTCAGTAAATTATTTCTAATGGAGAATATATCCATCTATCAGATTTGGTATAACAAAACTTAATTAAGTATAATAGAATAGACTAAGTGATAGTGCTATGTGATATTAAATCCAATTAGTTTTAGGACCGATTTGGTGTGAAATAGTGTTGAGTGTAAAAAAAAAAAAAGAGAAAAAAAATCTATGTTTTAAGAGAAAATTCAGATCACTTAATAATACATACATTAATGTGAAAAAATAGTGAATGTGATTTGATTTTGTGAGGATAATTACTAAGGGTAATAATTGAAATAAATGGATGCTCAAATACCAAAATTTAATACTTAAAAATATTAATAATAATAGTAAATTATAATACTAAATCATAATATTAAACCATATAAATTGAGTGTTAGGGTTAAAAAAAATTGTGAATTTAAGGCTCCATAGTTGCAGTGTTGTGTGAGAAAAAATTGAAGGAAGAGAAGGTTTAACACTGGACTGCGGGGTAAAGAACAGTACTGGCCAACTGACAAATTCACACTTCTCACAGTTGTGAATGGGATAAACAGAAATAGGACAACGGGAAGTCAGTGGCGCTTGAGGCTGACTGTCAAAAGGACTAAGGGTATATATTGACCGAAATAAATCACGTGGTCTGCTAAATAAGCTCAAAATAAAAACCTATAAATGTTTTGTAAAAAATATATACATTGATCGAACAATCTCCCCAACTATAGGTGAACAAACATAAACACAGCTCGATGCAGGAGGGCTTACTAATAGAGTGATATGGAGAGAGAGCTAAATGGATTCAAATAATAAATAAATAAATAAATAAATATATTATATCAAAAATATGTTATTTAATAAATGGATTAAAGACAGCAATACATATACATTTACACCGGTGTATACAGAAATGAATAAAATAGGTAGGAAAATATAATTGATATAGCAATACCAATAGGATTTAAAAAAATGATTCAATGTGCAGTCGGATCCTAACATAGCTGGAATATGCCACGGCCCTAGTGGCAATCAATGCAATGTTCAAACTGTCGAAATTGGCAACACTGTATGTAGTTTAGTGCTGACTCCAAAGTGCAAATCCCTTCGATTGTAAGTTACAATGTTACCACTGGAAAATACAAAGTGTTCGTTAAATACGATGTGTAAATGAATAGAAAAAAGGGGATATCCTCCTGGTAAGGCAGTCTGTGCAAGTGTGAATCTAGGTTAAACTTAGCCGTATAGATTAAGCTGCTTGGTCTTCAGTTGTTACAACAGTTAGCAATGATTTGCAGTCTTCAGGATTTACGCCAATAAATATAATTCAGCAACAACAAGGAAAGAGCTTGTTACTCACTTGGAGCTTTCGGCGTCCTCGCTCTTTTCACACGTCTCCTCTGTGTGATGTGATGTAAGTAGGGTCCAGCCAATTAGGACCGTTAAAGTGCGCGCACTTATTTGAAACCTTGAACTCTTTGATAGTTAAAGACTCCTACCGGCTCAGTGTGTGCTATCTGTGCACGTAGAAAGAGTCGGTCCTGGGAGTGATTTCTTTGCTGCAGGAGCAATAAAATGCGGACGTCTACGCGTTTCAGCTGTTTAAGCCTTTATCAAGATGTCCATTTTACGTTGCTCCTCCATTTTATAGGCTAGTTTAACTCTTGCACACCTGATTCACTTCCGTCTTGCTCATATATTGTGACATGTTAATCGGATAAAAGACAAGTGGTACTGTTGATTTTATCTAGGGCACAGAGAACTCAATATCTAATATGTCGTGATTGTAAAAGTTTAAACGAAATTATCTCTAATGATAATACCTTGTAAAAGCATTTGATAACAGGAAATACACCTAGACATTTGCTTAACTTGTGGATATTTTGAAATAAAAATGATAACATGTCTATATAAATACTTATTATGAAATCAGGAGTAATTTGCTAATCCAAAATAAAACTTTCCTCTCCAGCTTAATCATCTAATGAAAGATTAGAGAACTCGTAATAAAAACCTTTTATTTTTTGTATTAATATTGGTTCACCTACAGTCCAGGGGTAATACGCCAATCATTGGAGTTAATGGTTTAAAAATAGAACCTGATAAAATCAGCTAGATGGAACTTCTAAAAATAACACATATCTATATGGAAAGTGTATAAAAAATGTGATAAATATATAAATATATAAAATATATATAAAAAAACAAATATATGAATAATATATAAAAAATGTATATATAGAGGAGGCGGGGCGTGACCGCTCGTGAAGACAGTCGCATGAGCAGGTAGCTCCGTAGCCTTTCTCAGTTTTTGGGCCCACAACTTGTAATATAGCAGGTGCAGTGCACGATTAGCCCCTAAGAACCTCTGTGCTGCAGATTGGGGACAGCGGTTAACCACCCTACATCGCTGATCGCAGCAGTATTGGCATGTAGCCGCGCAACTGAAAGCCCCGGTCGCCATCTTGAAACTTGGGCCTGCAACAAAAACAGCAACCTGTGAAGTTACAATGCTGTGCCCAGCAGTATGCCACATGGACTCAATTCCTGACATCACACAGCAGAGCTAGGCAAAATAGTGATCACTCACTACAGCTACAAACACCCCACAGTCAATTCTACACACATGGGAAGCATCGGTATGCAGATGCTTTACTAATTAAGGGGGAATTGCCTCACATTATCCTAATTTAAACCCTAAGTTTGGCTCAGTGGCGATCAGTGCATTTTCTAGATACATTAAGTCCTCTATATAAACCCACAGTCTATCATATGCATGTGGTTATAACCCTTTGTCTACTCACACTCAGGGTGTGGATGCCCTTTTTGTGATATAATACAATTCAGATGCACTAGCAGAAATTGTTGTAAACAATAACTTCAAGGTTTCAAACAGTTACCTGTCACTGTACTTGCTCACAGCACCTTCTCTGCATATGGCAGCGAGGAAAATCCAACAGACAGACCAAAGGAGCAAGTAAATCGGCAACACCATCAGTAAGCTCCTACTTTACCTTGCAGGAGCAAACCCCACACCTTGCAATAACAGATACTTCATTACCTGACACTATGGAGTCTCAAGCCTCTCAACAGACACCTCAATCTTCCTCAGAACAACTAACTCAAATCCAAGCATCCATAGCTGCTCTCCCATCTAAATCGGACATTGCCGATCTAAAATCTTTCATCAAATCCGAACTATCGTCCATTAAAAAAGATATTGGAGAACTGGGCTCCAGAGTTGAATGCCTGGAGGAGGGGCAGGAAAACCTGGAGTCCATTGTCAGTGACAATACCCAACTTGCTAACTGCCAGGACGCCATGATTCGGGACTTACAACTAAAAGTAGAGGACCTTGACAACAGAAATCGTCGCAGTATTTTGAGGATCAGAAGGATCCCTGAAGACATCACCCACGAAAATATATCTACATATCTTCTACAGCTTTTTAAAATGCTGGCGCCATCACTGGATTTAACGGAATCCGCACTCGAAAGAGCCCACAGAGCCCTGCGGCCTAAACCTAAACCATAAAGAAACATAAAGAAATTATCTGGAAACAGGCCAGAACACAAAGCCCTATAATCTTTCAGGGTAAAACCCTCCAAATATTCCAAGACCTGAGCCCCACCACAATTGAAAAGAGACGCTCACTCAAGTTTCTCACGGCCGTCTTACAGGAAAATAACATCCGCTATAGATGGGGATACCCGTTTAGCCTCCTAGTACAAAAAGACGGCAAAACTTTCATTTATAAAGACTTGGAAGACCTTGATGCTCTATCTAAAAACCTCAACCTGGCATTTCCAAGCCCGAATTAACAGATGCAAGACCCTCACCACAAACCTCCAGAATCCCGCCACAACCACCGTGATGACTGGTGGACACTGGTGGCCAAAAAGAAGTCTAAAGACTCCGCTGTTAAATGAGATGGTATATACATACATGGGACATTGCTTCACTAGATTCCATGGACACTGAAAAATGCAGGTCGTATGATAATTGTATATAACCATTATTGTAACTTTTAGTATGGTTTTCCTCCTTAATTTACCTGTACTTATTGTTATGCGGCCTAAAAGGCCTGTGATATAATTAATAGTTAACGGTATACCTTGCTAAGTGTAAAATTATGGGGTCCCCAAAGATAACAGAACTGTATGGTTACTTTTTAGTACTTAGCTTTTGTTGTCATTTAGCTAACGCAGCATACATAGTCGTGGGTCCTGGGAGTTTTTTTACAGTTCAGTTAGTTGGAGGGTTGTTAGGCAAATTAGCCTGGTTTACAGAAGTTGGGGAGGAGGCTGTTACACTCCTGTTTGTTGCATTTTTTTTATTAATTCTTGTCTCTTTACATCACTAGAAATGTTTGTTTTTGTGGTCTGAGTTATGTACTGCACCTCCTTTTGTTTTATTAAGTATTAAGACTGTGAAACGCAACCTCAAAAATGTCAGTCTTGTTGAATACAGGATTACCGTTATGTCTTTTTTCCATGTTTCCTTTCTCTTTTCTTTCTTCATGCTGACCAACCTGCCTTGAAACGCCATGTCACAAATAAAGCTTACACAACTCTTCCCTATGATTCTCACGTCAGTAACACCCATAGTACACGCCCATTTACCTCTCCATGTCTACCTTTCATCTCACCCCCAAACCGCCAGACTCTATAAGAGTCCAAACCATAAACGCTAAAGGGCTTAACATCCCAACAAAAAGATCCCAAGCACTGCAAGATTTTCAAAGGCACAAAGCTGATATTGTGTTTATACAAGAGTCCCATTTCCTTAAGGGTAAAGAACCTAAAACTTTCACATTTAAATTTGGCACATGTTTTTATGCCTCGCACACACACTCTAAAAAGAATGGGGTCGGGATTCTAATTAAGAAACACATTCCCTTTTCAATTATTACCTCAGTCAAAGACATAGAGGGCAGATACATTATATTAGTAGGCCTCCTCTATGGTCTCCCAGTATCACTAGTCTCCATCTACACACCAAACTCCAACCAATCTAAATTCATTAAGTCAGTCGTTAACCTAATCCTAGAACACCAAAAAGAGGTTCTGATACTTTGCAGAGACCTGAATATGCCACTAAATCCCCAACTAGACTGCTCGTCCTCACTCTTCTCAATACCAATCTCTCAGATTAACCGTACTAACGTTTACCTTAGAAAACTAGTTGCCCATGACCTTTGGAGGGTTTCGAACCTGGAGACAAGAAACTACACCTTTTACTCATATCCCCATAAACTCTATACCAAAATTGACTACATATTTACTGACGTTACGGGACTGGCACTATTCCACGACTCGCAAATCTCTTCCCTCACTTGGTCAGACCACGCAGCAGTTCTAGGCACTCTCACCTGGCCAACTAAGCCGATCCGTGACTTCATTTGGAGACTAGATGACCAATTACTGTCAGATCCCCTGGTAGCCCAACACATAGTAAAAACCATCACAGAATATTTTACCTTTAACACCAACCAAGATCTGAGCCAAGATAATATATGGGAAGCCCACAAATGTGTGCTGAGAAGGGAATTTATAGGTATAAAAGCCTCCTTATTGAAAAAAAAGCGTATATACTTAACTTCACTACTAGCCAACATAGAAACATTAGAGCAGAACCACAAGAAAACCCCTTCAGATACACAGTTACAAGTTGCTTTGCAGTTAGAAAGGGACAAACTAGCAGCCTTTTACAACAAAGAACACAAAAAACAATTTCTACAACAATTAAACTACGAAGGACGGAATAAATCGGGCCGTTCGCTGGCACGCTATTT
Organism: Bombina bombina; assembly: GCF_027579735.1. Lineage (NCBI taxonomy): Eukaryota > Metazoa > Chordata > Amphibia > Anura > Bombinatoridae > Bombina > Bombina bombina. Next base: position 791,486,829 of record NC_069504.1, on the reverse strand, counting down.
AAAACAAAAAGCACACAAATCATACATTCTACATATAAAAGACGATCCTATAAACTTAAAGATACTACACCGTTGGTACCTTACGCCCAGGAAAATTCACCGCCTATATCCTCATAGGTCAGACCGTTGTTGGAGATGTGGCCACGGAGGTAGCAACATGGCCCACATGTGGTGGTGGTGTAACACAATTACCGAAATAATAGCAATTACCGAAATAGAGTTGAAACTAGAGACTCAGTTTCCTCTGGACCCACTGATATGGTTGCTATGCAACCCTCCTAAAATAAAACACAAACCCCATAAAAAGCTATTTAATGTGTTAACGAATAGCATTAAATTCCTAATAGCAAAAAATTGGAAAAGTAGGTTGGCTCCAACAATAGCGATGTGGTCTCGAAGGGTATCGGAACTCCTAGAACTGGAGGAATACTTCTATATGAAAAATGATAAAATGGACGTGTACGCGGAAATGCTCGCCACTTGGGAAGACTACCTCAAAAATCACAATCAAAATCTAGACACTCAGTCAGGTTAATATCCACAATCTACTACACATAGACAGGAAGGCCTATCATCCAAGGGTATTTGCACCCCTCATCTCGATCTAGATATATATGCGACGCTTGAGAATCCATAACTTGGTGGTGAGTGACAATGGCAATGGATAATACTTTATCCTTTGCGGAATCCTTACTGTGACGGAAGGGTCAGCACTCTTCTCTTTCTTTTTTGCTTTTCTCTTTTTTCCTCTACTTTCTTTTCCTTTTTGTTTTCTTTTACTCTCCCTTTCGTTCTTACACCCTATATAAAGTTAACAATATCTCATTGGATTTACACAACAAAAGAGGGAAGGTTAACTTTTATTCTACTGATTAAAGGATTACTTTCTGTTATAATTTTTAAGCTAAACAACTAACATATTAAAGTTAATAAACATTAATTAAAACCTACTGATCTATATTTTCTCCAAAACGAAGTTTCATAACGTTCTAAAAGTTATATCTTTTATTCGCCGATGATGTCACTTTGTGTTTAAAGAGCCATTTTGAAACCTAGGTATTGTAAACGGATTGGTACAGAGCAAAGGATACCCACGGAGTGGGTTTGGAAAACAATTAAATTTGCAGACAAGATTTCTGACATACGGTAGAGATATGTTAATGAAATGCTATTGAATAAAAGCGTATTTGGGGTAGTTAGTTAGTAACAGGCATAGAAAATATTTACTTACAGTGGCCCTTTAACACTTGTTAAATACAAAATGTAACTGACAATTTTATTCAACCTGATGGGAGCTGCGTCTCCCAGACTGTAAATTGTAAACTTTAAGCAGTGTTTTCTTTTTGTCAGCTTTATAATTTTTTCAATAAAAAAAAAAATAAAAAAAAAATATATATATATCTTTGATTAGGGAATCAACTGATAGGACAATTCATATAATTATTCATTGGATTAAATGAATATTGGTTGGAGTGAAAAATAGACAATAGTAACTATATAAGAGGTTAAAAAATCTATATTTACAGAGTCTAAAATAGCACATTTGATATATGATCACTAATTGTATATACCTTTAAGCTATCTTTGAGGGACACGTTCAAGTTCTTGGATTGGGGTAGGGAATATATACATATATTTAATTAGGGAATCAACTAATGATACAATTCATATAATTATTTATTGGATTAAACGGATATTTTGTTGATGTGGAAATAGGCGGTAATAACTGTATAAGTTTAAAAATCTACAGTGTCTATAATGGCACATTTTATATTTGTATCACTAATTGTATATACCTTTAAGCTATGTTTAAGGGACACATTTAGGCTCTTGGATTGTGGAATCATTACAGAACTTGTGATGACAAGATAGGTGGCTCATCTCACATTATTGGAAAATGGAAAGTGAAGACAAAAAAGAACCTGGAATTATTTTAGAATTAAATTTAAATCTAACTCACTATTCAAGCCTTTAGGGGCTAAAGTATCAAAGTTGAAAATTAGCTCTGCCTCCTGTCTAAGAAGCTTCTCTTCCATATTGCCTCTTCTTCCATCAGACTTAACTTTTTTAGTTGAAATACTTTTTATTGAATTTTTCAAAAACATAGTGCAAGTCATGAACATTAAGCACAGGTGGGTTAAAGTATACACTTACTTCAAGCATAAGTACATAATACAGTAAGCTAATCAAATAGTAATAGAAACATAAAGATTACCTCACCCTTTATGACAACCTGTAGATACAAACATTATAAACTTGAAATTTAACTTCCCCTTCCTACCCCCCCCCTACCCCCACCAGGTGTTTCCATTTTCTCTGGGTGTCTTAACGAAATATAATAGAATCTAATGTCGTAACTTTACTGAATGTGTCAGGTATGTCCAGGCATTATATGTCAGGCCTTAATGGGTGTCCCCAAGTCCCTTCCTGCCTTCCTACCGTCCTAGTCTCTCACTCTCCTCTCTCCTCTGGGTGGTGTGTGGTCGAGTGTAGCCTTTCAAAATCCAATAAAACCATATTTTCTGAAACTAATCAGTATTCCCTTGAGCCCATGCTGCCAATTCTAACATTGTATAGGTATCATTTATTTTATCCAGTATTTCTGCCCACCCTGGTGCTCCCACCTTCCAGTGTCTGGCTATGCAAATACGCACACAAGTACAGAGAATCTTAATAAAAGTGTTGATCGCAGAGTTTAACGGTCTTACTCTTTCATGCAGAAGTGCCTGAGTTATTGTAAGATCAATCTCTTCATCTAAAGTGTCGCTAAGTAATCTCGAGAGTCTCTGCCATAGCGGATGTACTTTTGAGCAGTCCCACCACATGTGCCTATATGTCCCTCTCTCCACGCAACCTCTATAACAAGCTGCACTATTCAAGGATGGGATATAGGCTGTCCGTTCTGGCGTAAGGTACCATCTAAAGGCCACCTTCAAACAGTTTTCCTTCATATCTGCACTGAGCATGCCCTTCCCACTTTCTGATAAAATCTTTTCCCAGGTCACCTTTTCTCTTACCTCCCCTATATCTCTCTCCCACCTCTCCACAAGGGGAGACGTAAGGGTGGAATTCTTCCCTTGCAACGCCAAGTAAATCTGAGAGATCACATGTTTCCCTCTGGATTGCGTGCTGCATATCCTTTCTAGTGGAGTCAAGGGTTGGCTTATTCTACTAGCCATATATTTAGAGATAGCTGATGAAATCTGTAAGTAAAGAAACCAATTTAATGTGCTTGGTTGGATTTTGTCTCTGATCTGATTAAAGGTAAGTATTGCTGTTCTATCTAGATAATCTGCCACTCTGTATAAGCCCTTATTTTCCCATTTCCCCACTATTTTCCTAAGTTCTGCAGGCAACAGGAGTTTCAAGGGTAGTAGTAGTGAGTGAGGGTTAAGCAGCCCTCTCTGTTTTGCTATCTTATGCCAGGTATGTACTGTGTCTTGTGTCACTGGTGATCTATATGTGAGCTTTTTTGCGTTTCCTGAGGGATCCCATAGGATATCCGCCGGACTCTCGCTACCTTCAATATCCGCTTCTATTCTTGGCCAGATTACTCCTTGAAAGTTTTTCCCTACGATGACCGATTGTGCTAGCCTGGAGGCTTGATAATAGTCCACTAGGTTCGGGACTCCCACACCCCCTATCTGTCTGTGTTGTTTCAGTATCTGTGATGCTATTCTTGCCTTCCCATCCCCCCTCAAAAACCGCAACAAATCCAACTGCAGGCCATTTAGATCTGCCAGGGGGACCACAATCGGCAAAGCTCTAAAAAGGTATAAGACCCTAGGAAGGACGTTCATTTTTATGGCCGACAGCCTCCCATACCATGAAAATCTACCCTTACTCCAGCTATTCCTTCCTAATGGCTTTATAGATAGGTACATAATTGAATCTGTATAGTTTTGAAAAGGTGCTGTTAATCTTAATTCCCAAGTAAGTGATATGAGTCTTTGCCCATGTAAGATTAAAATTTAATTCTACCGTCTTTTTTGTATGGGGTGGAAGACATATCGGTAAAGCTTCGCATTTGTCCAAATTAACCTTATAGCCCGAAATCTCTGAAAATTTCCCTAAGATATCGTACAGGTTAGGTAAAAAAATCAAAGGCCTGGTCAACGTCAATAGAATGTCATCCGTGAATAGCGTCAGTTTATAGTCTTCGGTACCCACCTGCACCCCTGTTACATGCGTCGATTGCCTAATTAGCGCCGCTAGTGGTTCTATGCTAATGGCAAACAGCAGCGGGGAGAGCGGACACCCCTGACGGGTCCCATTTAAGATATCAATGGATCTTGAAATGTATCCTGCCGCTCCCACCACTGCCGTCGGCTGTGAGTATATGGCTGTCAGTGCCCTTATAAAAGCTCCCTTAAAACCCATTCTATCTAATACTTTAAACATAAAGGACCAGTCTACCCTATCAAACGCCTTTTCCGCGTCAAGTGATAAGAGTAGTGATGGCGTCTTGGTCTGTGTTAAATAATCTACTAGGGTCAAGATTCTTCTCACATTGTCTGGGGCCTCTCTATCCATAATAAAGCCCACCTGGACTTTATGAATTAGTGATGGCAGAATTAATTTAAGTCTGTTGGCCATTATTTTTGTAAATATTTTGAGATCCGTATTAATCAATGAAATAGGCCTATAATTTTGACAATACTTTGGGTTTTCCCCTACTTTAGGTATCACCACTATCTTAGCCTGTAACATATCTCGAGGGAACTCCTCTCCCGCCAGCACACTATTGCAGAAAGTCAACAAGTGGGGTAACAGCTCTTTCTTAAATAACTTATAGTATTCCCCCGTTAGTCCATCTGGGCCCGGTGCTTTCCCCATCTTAAGGTCTCTAATTACTGTTAATATTTCCATGGCTGAGATATCTGCATTAAGTGTTGTAAGGTCTGAGTCCTGAATTAATGGTAAATTAACCTGTCCCAGAAGGTCATTTGTCTGCCGAGTGAGGTCCCCCGGAGCCACCTTTTTCCCATCATAAAGATTCTCATAATACTTTGCAAAAGTTTCGGTTATTTCCTGAGGATTTGAAGTTGGGGTCTTCCCCTGTCTGTGGATGGAGGGAATTGCAAAGAACTTGGTTCTCTCCCTCAGTTTGTACGCCAAATATTTATCTGGCTTGTTCGCATACACGTAGTAGTGCGCCTTCAACCTCAAAGCTGCACGAACGGAATCCTCTTTTAAAATTGTGGACAGTTCTGTTCGCTTAGACTGAAGGGACTTATAAACCCCCCGCGATAGGGTACGCCTATGCTCCTGCTCAAGTGTCTCCACCTCCCTCTGAAGTGTACTCACTATTTGTGTCGATTGCTTTAACGCCATTGATTTCTCTTTAATAAGTACACCCCTCAACACCGGTTTATGTGCTGCCCAAGTCATCAGCGGGTTACCCGTTGCCCCCTCATTTAGCTGCCAGTATTCCTTCATTGCTATTCTAATCCTATCACATATTCCTGAGTTCTTAAGTAATGCTGGGTTGTATGTCCATGATCTTGGCCGTGAGAAATTCAATATGCCTGCGAATTCTAAAATTACTAGTGAATGATCTGACCAAACACATGGTTGTGTGCTTGATGCTACTAAGTTAGGGGTTAGTATTTGACTCACAAAAATGTAGTCTAAAGTTGAGTATGAGTTGTGCGCTGGTGAGTAATATGTGTAGTCCTGTGTAGAGTTCCCAACCGCTTCCCATGAATCTATAAGATTGTGCGCTCCCAATGATTCCCTAATTGACTTGACAATCGCATTATGGCGATGCTGCTTGCTTGACTGACCCCTGGTTCCCTCCCCCGAGAAGGAGGTCATAGATACATTGAAATCCCCAGCCAAAATTATCCTATCTTGTGACCACTGGGTAAGATGTTGCGAAATGTTTCCAAAAAAGGAATTCTGTGTTTCGTTGGGTGCATATACATTGCAGAGAATAACTTTGGTATTCTGTATCGTGCCTCTTACTATCACAAACCTACCTTATTTATCCCTAGTTACACTATCCAGTATAAAATCCAGAGATTTGTGTAATAAAATTGTCACCCCCCTTTTTTTAGAATCAGTCGTAGAGTGAAAGTGATGGGGGAACTGCTGCGCCCAGTATTTCGGGACAGTCTGAGATATAAAGTGCGTTTCTTGGAGAAATATAGTGTTAGCTTTTAACTTCAGGTAATGTGTCATTGCTGTCCGCCTTTTAATATCTGTATTTAATCCCCTAACGTTATGGGAGATTAGTCTGATATTATGTGTCATCATTGGTCCCCTCTATCCCCCTTCTCTGCGTCCCTAGATGATCTTTCCCAAAAAGTCTGTCAGAACCGCCTAAAGCCCCCCCTCCAACATTTATCCATAATACCTGGATCTCTCTAACACCTCAAGCCTTCCTCCCCTTTTCTCCTCCAAGTCTATAAGGAAACACCTGGATTAAAAAAACAAAATTTAAATAACAAGCAAAATTGAACATATAAACATAAACTTTAGTAATCCCCACTGGGTTCAAACTCATTGCATACCTAAGTGCAGTTAACCATATCACTTAATCGTTATGGCATGACTCATATCTTAAACATAGGTTAGATTAGGACAAAAGAAAGAACAAAAGACAGCAATATTGTCCACATTTCTGGCTAATAAGACATTTCAAACAGAAATAAACCTTATAGCAATTTGTCTTTGCTCGAAAACCCCCCACACCTACCTTTGTAGCCCCAAATAAACAAGAAAAACATGTTCTAGAATACAAAACATTTACATAACGTCTATATACTTATCTGACCCCTGGTTTAAGTCCTTGCAGGCCATGAGAGTTCAGAATGAAGCTTTCTGCTTCGGCCGTATTATTTTCACAAAAAAGGAATACCCTTCCTCCATTCAAACGAGTCCTCTGTGATCATGATTAAGTTCAGGTCTTGCGTTTCTTTTCCGGTATCTTGGACCATTGTTTTTGACGAGGCCTGCCTTCCAGATTGGTCGGAACAGTGGTTGCTTCCTGTTGTAGCATAGTCGGTAGGTCCATCTTCATCTTGTGGCAGGCTTCTGGGATCTCCTGGGGATCCTTTATAGAGAGTGTCCTGTTGTCCCACGTTATGTGGAGAGCGAAAGGGAAGCCCCATCGATATGGGACTTGATTCTTTCTCAGCAAGGAAGTAAGTGGTCGAAGAGAGCTCCTTCTTTGTAGAGTCCTCAGGCAAAGGTCCTGATAAAACTGAATGACATTCCCCTGGTACTTAAAAGCGGGGTTCTTCCTCGCTGCTGTAAGAATTTCCTCCCTCTCTTGGAAGCGCAGCATCTTGATAATCACATCTCTGGGAGGTTCTTCTCCCTTAGGTTTAGGCCGAAGTGCCCTGTGTGCCCTCTCCATTTGGAATCTGTCATCTCCCCCTGAGCCTGTAATACTCAAGAAAAGAATGAGCAAGTACGAATTCAACTCCCCAGGGCCTATCGATTCTGGAACTCCTTTTAATCGCAAATTGGATCTGCGACTACGATTCTCTAGGTCCTCTAGTTTATCGTAAATATCTTCTAATTCTGATTGTTGGGAAGTGACTTTATCTTTTACTGCATTCAGATCTTCCACCATTGTATCACCACTTTCCTCCAAGGAGTTCACTCGTGATCCCAGATCCACTATCTCCTGTTTTAATTCTTTTATGCTATTAGTCACAGTGTTCTGCAGGTTTTCCATTTTTTTCTAGCATTCTTTCAAAGTTTACATTAATGTCCTGCTTGGAGACCAGGTGATCTAAGTCTGCTCTGGTAATGGGCCGTAAGTCCTCCATTTTATCTTTAGTTCCCTCTTCCACCTCTCTCTCCTCATCCGAGTGTTGCATTGGTGTGTCAGAGGATTTATCCCCTCTGATAGATTTAAAGAAAAGGTTAGTTGTGGGTTGTTTATTTAGTGACGACGTCTTAGAATTTTTCTTGGCCGCCATCTTTGGTGTTCCTTGTCACAATGTCAATTGTGACGCACAATACAGCAGTGCCCAGAGGGTCAGATCGGCTGAAGGCGGGCAAAGTGCCCCAGTCCTTATGCTCAGTAATATGCAGACAGTCTCTCCTCAAGCACTTTCCAACAAATGTTAAACACCAAAAGGCCAAAGTGTCATTAAAGTATCGTCATATATATAAGGATTTGTATCTGCAGGTCATTGAGGCATGATGAGCTATGAATGTGCCAGTTGTGTCTTGTATGGGAAATGTATCATAGGGTGTGGGCCCCCAAAAAGTTCTTATTAAGCTTCAGGAGTCATAGTGTTAATGTGGCTTTCCTCATGTACTTTATAGTATCACCATCACCTCCTTTTCAAAGGCCTCTCCTGACTCTGGGGCGCTGCAGTTTTTCCCCTAAACTAAATCAAATGCAGTTATTAGGCTTATCTCTCTGTAAAATAAAGTTGTGTGAGACTCCGTGGCATAATTGCAATTTTCTGGTTGAGGGAGTGCAAAGTTCAGAGCCTGCAAAAATAAAGTAGTCACTTTCCCTGCACTTGAGAGCTCTGTACCGCAAATGGGCTTTCTGCAAATAGTGGGCTTTTGGGGAATAGCTTCTTACAATATTACAGGTCTCCCTGCATCAATTATAGGTCTGACCCTGAGTACTTCGCCCTTCAGCCCCTCTGAATACTGTCTAGCTGCAGCCCCTTGCTTATCTAGCAGGCGTGATCGGGCCCTCCCTGCATACCTGTAGCTCCGTAGCTTAGGAGCTGCAGAAGCTGGTCACTCCTTGTCCAGCTTTCTCCTACTTCTGCTGTCAGCCTCTCATACGTGTGCCGCTCATAGCGGTGGTCATCTTGCTGACCTCTCTAGAATCCTCCGGTAGGCTGAACACTCACTTTGAGAGCCGGATTGAAGGGAGCTCCACGTGTGTTTTAGAAATGGCGTCTAGCGCGCCACTGCTCTGTTTTAAAGATCCTTGTATCTGGGTCGGCACTCTCCCCTCAACTCCCTCTAGACAGCGGATGAGTCACCTTATTTGTAGTGTCCTTTTTGGCTGGTTTTCTGGTCGCCAACAACCATGTTATGCCATTTAGTCAGCTAATCTGCACGGAGCTTTTCCCCTAGGCTGCCATTCCTTAGCCCCTCCAGGCTCCGCCCTAGACTTAACTTTTTTAACACCCCAAAATTTAAAATCATCTATTTTGCCCTGATGTACTTCGGTAAAGTGTCTATATAGACTAGTGTCTTTTCTACAGTGTTCAATTCCCAGGATGTGCTCCCGTATACGGTCTCTAAGTTTTCACCATTATATCCTTTTTCTATGAACCTATTGAATCTAAGTTTTCTGCTAGTCTGACCGAAATATTTTAAATTACAGCTACACTGCACTAAATAGATGATATTGGTATCTGAACACCTAAATATTCCATTAATTTTAAAGACTTTTCCGGTTTTGTCAGACTTAATATTTTTTAATTTCGTACTGTATTTACAGGATTTACACCATTGGCAGGGGAAAAAACCTTCAATATTGTGCCCTTCTAAATCTTTAATATTTTCATTGAAAATTTTTAGCCTTTTTGTAGATAAATTTAGGGTTTCTCCCTAATGTATGTCCTATAATAGGATCCTTTAGTAGTAAGGGCCAGTGTTTCCTGACTATTTTTTCAAAGGATTTGTATTGTGCTGAATAGGTAGCAATAATTGGAATATTCAGTAACTGTCCCTCTGTGTCAGTTGTCTCTACGTTCTTTATAGTCTTATTTAATAAAGTTTTTCTTTCCACTTTTTTAATCGTCTCTGCTAGTTCGATTTTTTCACCATTATATCCTTTTTCTATGAACCTATTAACCAAAACTTGAGATTGTTGTTCATAATCAGAATCATCAGTGCAAATTTTCTTGACTCTAAGAAGTTGGCCTTCAGGAATATTGTTCTTCCATGTTTTATGATGACAACTGTGGAAGTCTACATAATTATTCAAATCTACTTTTTTAAAATAGGTACGGGTTTTGATCTCATCATTAACAATCTCTACTTCAATATCAAGGAAATTAATTTTATTTTTACTTGATTCATGTGTAAATGATAAACCAAAATTGTTGGTATTAAGGTCCTTAATAAAAAGGTTGAGTAATTCCTGATCACCCTTCCATATTAGGAACAGGTCATCTATATAGCGTCTATAGAGCACAAGATTCACACCCCATGGGCCATTTTCATATAGATCTTTCTCAAAGTGCCCCATAAATAAATTAGCATAACTGGGTGCGAATCTTGTGCCCATAGCCGTTCCTTTGATTTGGAGGAAGTATTTATCATTAAATTTAAAATAGTTCTTATTGAGGATAAATTCAATACAATCTAATAAAAATCTCAATTGGGTTGAGGGCATTTCTGGATCTAGTTGTAAGTAATATTCTACTGCTATGAGTCCTAAAGTGTGTTGTATATTAGTATACAATGCACTAGCATCACATGTAACTAATATATAGTCTTTCGACCATTTAACAGTTTCAAGTATTTTCAGAAATTGGGAGGAATCGGCTAAATAAGAAGGCAAATCTTTCACATATTTTTGAAGAAAGTGATCAATATAGTGTGATAGGTTAGAAGTTATTGAGTCTATGCCTGAGATGATGGGGCGGCCTGGTGGATATTGAAAATTTTTATGGATTTTGGGTATGAAGTAAAAAATAGGTGTTCTAAAATGTTTAGTTGATAAAAAATTCAACTCTGCCTCATTGAGTAAACCTATGGATTGGGCTTTTTTAAGTAATTCCTGTAATTGGGTGAAATATAAGTCCCCAGGGTCATTGATTAATTTTTTATAGGTGGTGGGGTCTTCCAATATTCTGTTTGCTTCATCCAAATAATATTCTCGATTCATTATAACTATTCCTCCACCCTTTTCCGCCTGTTTAATTACTAAATCATCTCTTTTCTGCAGATCTCTCAGGATGTTCTTTTCTTTTAATGTTAAATTCCAGTTGACATTTTTAATTTTAGACTGTTCTATTTCATCAATGTCTTGTTATACTAACTTTCCAAAAGTTTGGATGAAACTGCCTTTTTCTTGACTCAGAAAAAAGTGGACTTTTGTTTAAAATTTGTATGTATTAACTGAGATTTTTAAAATGGGATTTTTTACAAAATATTTTTTGAGAGTCAATTTTCTTACAAACTGGTTTATATTTATGAGATGTTCGAATTTATTAAGTTTGGTGGCTGGTGCAAAGGATAATCCTTTGCTAAGAATGTTCTCCTGTTGTTCTGTTAAATTTACACCACTTATATTAAAAATACTTTGTGTTTTCTCTTTCTTGTTACTGTCTTTATGGGTTTTGGATGTTCTCTTGTTTACTATTAAAGATTGTCCTCCCTCTCTTTTACCTCTGACCCCTCTCTTCTTCTTTTCCCTTTCGGTGGATTGTGTGTGTGTGTTCTGCCTAACTCTAAAAAGTTACTGGAAGTACTGGTTTGTTCATTCATCTGATTAGAGTAATCTTCCTCATATTCTAATATTTCATACCTGTTCCTAACTGGGACTGAATAGTCTGAATCTCTTCTGTTATTCCTATCTTCCTTCTTATAACTTCCATGAGTGGAATGGGTTCTCTTATTTGCTGCAGACTTCTGATTTTCTGTATTGTGATAATAGGTTCTTTCTTTATACTGATTTTGTCTGTATATGTTTGAATCATAATGTCTCATATTATAAGAATAATAAGGTTGCCTGTGGTAATCTTTATCCCTATAGTCTTTTTTCGTAATTTCTATCATATGAATAGTCTGGTCTACTCTGTCTTATGGGCTCAAATCTAGAATAAGAATTCTTCCGATAACCAGAATCATAATTTGAATTGTGGTAACCAGTATACTGATGACTATCTCTATATGGTCTTGTGTGAGAATCTCTATATTCACAATGGCCCATTTGGGCTTTATAGTTATATGATCTTACACAATCTTCTTTATTATCTCTATAGTGATTCCTATTGTCTACGTGTCCTAGTTTCTTATTTGGGATTTTATTCTTATTAGAATTAGGTTGGGGCTTGTCCCCTTCAACTTTCTTTTTGCTAAAAAGTGTGGAAATGAGCTTTAATTTTTGCACTTCTTCTTCTTGTCCTAAAATTTGTTCAATATTGTAATCTGCCTGATCCCTTTCAAATTTGTTCCATTTGATTTTAAGCATATCTTTCTGAAGTTCTTCTAATTTAATGATTATTTCTTTTTGTTTGTTACTATATAATGAATCTTTCTTTTGAGTTTCTAGGACATTCTTATGTTTCAGAATATTTACTGCTAGATCTTCTAAAGCTGCAGATCTTGCTTTGATAATGACCCCTATAAGGTCTTTAGATGCTTTTTCCAATATATCATACCATTCTTGCTTCAGAAGGAGACTTAGTTCAAAAGTACAGTCTTTTTTTATCCTAAGGCCTCTCTGTACCATTCCTGATTTTACATACTTCTGCATAAATTTTAATTCAGTGTTGATTTTAATTTCTTTTGTTAATAAATTATCTAAACTATCAAAATTAATTTCTGTATCATAATTCGATTTGTAAGTGCTGGATTTTTCAGTGATAGATTCATCAGTGAAGTTCAGTAAATTATTTCTAATGGAGAATATATCCATCTATCAGATTTGATATAACAAAACTTAATTAAGTATAATAGATTAGACTAAGTGATAGTGCTATGTGATATTAAATCCAATTAGTTTTAGGACCGATTTGGTGTGAAATAGTGCCAAGTGTAAAAAAAAAAGAGAAAAAAATCTATGTTTTAAGAGAAAATTCAGATCACTTAATAATACGTGCACATTAATGTGAAAAAATAGTGAATGTGATTTGATTTTGTGAGGATAATTACTAAGGGTAATAATTGAAATAAATGGATGCTCAAATACCAAAATTTAATACTTAAAAATATTAATAATAATAGTAAATTATAATACTAAATCGTAATACTAAACCATATAAATTGAGTGTTAGGGTTAAAAAAACTTGTGAATTTAAGGCTCCATAGTCGCAGTGTTGTGTGAGAAAAAATTGAAGGAAGAGAAGGGTTAACACTGGACTGCGGGGTAAAGGACAGTACTGGCCAACTGACAAATTCACACTTCTCACAGTTGTGAATGGGATAAACAGAAATAGGACAACTAGGGGGGGTAGTTATCAAGCCGTCAACCTCAAATACGCTGGAATTCCGCAGCGTATTCGTGGCGAGGCTGATTCGCCTTAGTTATCAAAGGCTAGAGACCGGCAAAAGTAGAATTTTGTGACGTAAGCTTCGATCTGCCGGACTCAGTCCGACACAGATCGATTCTTACGTCACTCCAGATGTTCCGCACACAAGTTCGGCACAATCTGACTACTTTTGCTAGTTATCAAAAAACTAGCAGGTACGCTCGGCACTTCTCCGGCCCAGTGTACCTGGTTTTCAATCCGCCGCCCTGGAGGCGGCGGATCCCATAGGAATCAATGGGAGTCTGACCATAGCGAAAGTTCAAGTTCGCTGCTGCCAGACATCCCATTGATTCCTATGGGAGATGTCTGCACCTAACACCCTAACATGTACCCCGAGTCTAAACACCCCTAATCTGTCCCCCCCCCTACACCCGCCGCACCTAAATAAATGTATTACCCCCTAAACCGCCGCTCCCGGAGCCCACCGCCACTATAATAAACATGTTAACCCCTAAACCGCCGCTCCCTGACCCCGCCGCAACTATAATATATGTACTAACCCCTAAACAGCCGCTCCCAGACCCCGCCGCCACCTACATGATACCTATTAACCCCTATCCTGCCCCCTATACCGCTGCCCTCTATAATAAAGTTTTTAACCCCTATCCTGCCGATCCCGGACCTCGCCGCAACGAAATAAATAGTTTAACCCCTAAACCGCCGCTCCCGGACCCCGCCGCAACCTATATTAAATTTATTAACCCCTATCCTGCCCCCCCTACACCACCGCCACTGTAATAAAATTATTAACCCCTAAACCTAAGTCTAACACTAATCCTAACACCCCCTAACTTAAATATTAATTAAATAAATCTAAATAATATTTCTATTATTAACTAAATTAATCCTATTTAAAACTAAATACTTACCTTTAAAATAAACCCTAATATAGCTACAATATAAATAATAATTATATTGTAGCTATCTTAGGATTTATTTTTATTTTACAGGCAACTTTGTATTTATTTTAACTAGGTACAATAGCTATTAAATAGTTATTAACTATTTAATAGCTAACTAGCTAAAATAAAGAGAAATTAACCTGTAAAATAAAAACTAAACTAAGTTACAATTACACCTAACACTACACTATACTTAAATAAATTATTCCTATTTAAACTAAATACGTACCTGTAAAATAAACCCTAAGATAGCTACAATATAATTAATAATTACATTGTAGCTATTTTAGGATTTATATTTATTTTACAGGTAATTTTGTATTTATTTTAGCTAGTTAGAATAGTTATTAAATAGTTATTAACTATTTAATAACTACCTAGCTAAAAGAAATACAAAATTACCTGTAAAATAAATCCTAACCTAAGTTACAATTAAACCTAACACTACACTATCATTAAATTAATTAAATAAATTAACTACAAATAACTACGATTAAATACAATTACATAAACTAACTAAAGTACAAAAAATAAAAAAAATAAGTTACAAACATTTAAAAAATATTACAACAATTTTAAGATACTTACACCTAATCTAAGCCCCCTAATAAAATAACAAAGCCCCCCAAAATAAAAAAATGACCTACCCTATTCTAAATTAAAAAAGTTCAAAGCTCTTTTACCTTACCAGCCCTTAAAAGGGCCTTTTGCGGGGCATGTCCCAAAGAAAACTCCTCTTTTGCATGTAAAAGAAAAATACAACCCCCCCAACATTAAAACCCACCACCCACATACCCCTAATCTAACCCAAACCCCCCTTAAATAAACCTAACACTACCCCCCTGAAGATCATCCTACCTTGAGTTGTCTTCAGCCAGCCGACCCACCGATGGAACCGAAGAGGAGATCCAGAGCGGCAGAAGTGATCCTCCAAGGGGCGCTGAAGAAGTCTTCCATCCGATCAAGTCATCATCCAGGCGGCGCTGAAGAAGTCTTCCATCCAGGCGAAGTCATCTTCCAAGCGGCGCTGAAGAAGTCTTCCATCCGGGCGATGTCATCTTCCAAGCGGGGTCTTCAATCTTCTTCTTCAGGATCCATCTTCATTCCGCCAAGGCAGAACATCCTTCTTCCCCGACGGACTACCGACGAATGAAGGCTCCTTTAAGGGACGTCATCCAAGATGGCGTCCCTTCAATTCCGATTGGCTGATAGGATTCTATCAGCCAATCGGAATTAAGGTAGGAAAAATCTGATTGGCTGATTGAATCAGCCAATCAGATTGAAGTTCAATCCGATTGGCTGATCCAATCAGCCAATCAAATTGAGCTTGCATTCTATTGGCTGTTCCGATCAGCCAATAGAATGCGAGCTCAATCTGATTGGCCCTTAAAGGAGCCTTCATTCGTCTGTAGTCCATCGGGGAAGAAGGATGTTCCGCGTCGGTGGAATGAAGATGGATCCTGAAGAAGAAGATTGAAGACCCCGCTTGGAAGATGACATCGCCCGGATGGAAGACTTCTTCAGCGCTGCTTGGAAGATGACATCGCTCGCATGGAAGACTTCTTCAGCGCCGCCTGGATGATGACTTCATCAGATGGAAGACTTCTTCAGCGCCCCTTGGAGGATCACTTCTGCCGCTCCGGATCTCTTCTTCGGTTCCATCGGTGGGTCGGCTGGCTGAAGACAACTCAAGGTAGGATGATCTTCAGGGGGGTAGTGTTAGGTTTATTTAAGGGGGGTTTGGGTTAGATTAGGGGTATGTGGGTGGTGGGTTTTAATGTTGGGGGGGGGTTGTATTTTTCTTTTACATGCAAAAGAGCAGTTTTCTTTGGGACATGCCCCGCAAAAGGCCCTTTTAAGGGCTGGTAAGGTAAAAGAGCTTTGAACTTTTTTAATTTAGAATAGGGTAGGGCATTTTTTTATTTTGGGGGGCTTTGTTATTTTATTAGGGGGCTTAGATTAGGTGCAAGTAGCTTAAAATTGTTGTAATATTTTTTAAATGTTTGTAACTTATTTTTTTTATTTTTTGTAACAGCTTTTTTTTATTTTTGTACTTTAGTTAGTTTATGTAATTGTATTTAATTGTAGTTATTTGTAGTTAATTTATTTAATTAATTTAATGATAGTGTAGTGTTAGGTTTAATTGTAACTTAGGTTAGGATTTATTTTACAGGTAATTTTGTATTTCTTTTAGCTAGGTAGTTATTAAATAGTTAATAACTATTTAATAACTATTCTAACTAGCTAAAATAAATACAAAGTTACCTGTAAAATAAATATAAATCCTAAAATAGCTACAATGTAATTATTAATTATATTGTAGCTATCTTAGGGTTTATTTTACAGGTAAGTATTTAATTTTAAATAGGAATAATTAATTTAATGATAGTGTAGTGTTAGGTGTAATTGTAACTTAGGTTAGTTTTTATTTTACAGGTTAATTTCTCTTTATTTTAGCTAGGTAGCTATTAAATAGTTAATAACTATTTAATAGCTATTGTACCTAGTTAAAATAAATTGAAATTTGCCTGTAGAATAAAAATAAATCCTAAGATAGCTACAATATAATTATTATTTATATTGTAGCTATATTAGGGTTTATTTTAAAGGTAAGTATTTAGTTTTAAATAGGATTAATTTAGTTAATAATAGAAATATTTTTTAGATTTATTTAATTAATATTTAAGTTAGGGGGTGTTAGGGTTAGTGTTAGACTTAGGTTTAGGAGTTAATAATTTTATTACAGTGGCGGCGGTGTAGGGGGGGCAGGATAGGAGTTAATAAATTTATTATAGGTGGCGACGGTGTAAGGGGGCAGATTAGGGGTTAATAAGTTTAATATAGGTTGCGGCGGGGTCCGGGAGCGGCGGTTTAGGGGTTAAACTATTTATTTCATTGCGGCGAGGTCCGGGATAAGCAGGATAGGGGTTAATAACTTTATTATAGAGGGCGGCGGTATAGGGGGGGCAGGATAGGGGTTACTAGGTATAATGTAGGTGGCGGCGGTGTCCGAGAGTGGCGGTTTAGGGGTTAATACATTTATAAGAGTTGCGGCGGGGTCTAGGAGCGGCGGTTTAGGGGTTAATACATTTATAAGAGTTACGGCGGGGTCTAGGAGCGGCGGTTTAGGGGTTAATAACTTTATTTAGTTGCGGGGGGCTCCGGGGGCACCGGTATAGGGGGTAGAACAGTGTAGTTTAGTGTGGGTGCTTAGTGACAGGCTAGCAAGAAAGCTGTCAAAAAGCTGAAGAGCAGCGAGATCGGATGAGTGATAACTATCACAGTCCGCTGCTCATCGCCCCGTACTTGGTGCGCAGCTTTTTCATAGCTTTTTTGATCTTAGGCGAAATTATGCAGGTCCGCGGCGGCGATGTGAGGCGAGCTTAGGCGGGCGTATCCATTTATTAAATAACATATTTTTGATATAATATATTTATTTATTATTTGAATCCATTTAGCTCTCTCTCCATATCACTCTATTAGTAAGCCCTCCTGCTTCGAGCTGTGTTTATGTTTGTTCACCTATAGTTGGGGAGATTGTTCGATCAATGTATATATTTTTTACAAAACATTTATAGGTTTTTATTTTGAGCTTATTTAGCAGACCACGTGATTTATTTTGGTCAATATATACCCTTAGTCCTTTTGACAGTCAGCCTCAAGCGCCACTGACTTCCCGTTGTCTTATTTCTGTTTATCCCATTCACAACTGTGAGAAGTGTGAATTTGTCAGTTGGCCAGTACTGTCCTTTACCCCGCAGTCCAGTGTTAACCCTTCTCATCCTTCAATTTTTTCTCACACAACACTGCAACTATGGAGCCTTAAATTCACAAGTTTTTTTTAACCCTAACACTCAATTTATATGGTTTTGTATTACGATTTAGTATTATAATTTACTATTATTATTAATATTTTTAAGTATTAAATTTTGGTATTTGAGCATCCATTTATTTCAATTATTACCCTTAGTAATTATCCTCACAAAATCAAATCACATTCACTATTTTTTCACATTAATGTGCACGTATTATTAAGTGATCTGAATTTTCTCTTAAAACAGAGATTTTTTTCTCTTTTTTTTTTTTTTTACACTCAGCACTATTTCACACCAAATCGGTCTTAAAACTAATTGGATTTAATATCACTATCACTTAGTCTAATCTATTATACTTAATTAAGTTTTGTTATACCAAATCTGATAGATGGATATATTCTCCATTAGAAATAATTTACTAAACTTCACTGATGAACCTATCACTGAAAAATCCAGCACTTACAAATCGAATTATGATACAGAAATTAATTTTGATAGTTTAGATAATTTATTAACAAAAGAAATTAAAATCAACACTGAATTAAAATTTATGCAGAAGTATGTAAAATCAGGAATGGTACAGAGAGGCCTTAGGATATAAAAAGACTGTACTTTTGAACTAAGTCTCCTTCTGAAGCAAGAATGGTATGATATATTGGAAAAAGCATCTAAAGAACTTATAGGGGGTCATTATCAAAGCAAGATCTGCAGCTTTAGAAGATCTAGCAGTAAATATTCTGAAACTCAAAAGAAAGATTCATTATATAGTAACAAACAAAAAGAAATAATCACTAAATTAGAAGAACTTCAGAAAGATATGCTTAAAGGGACACTGAACCCAATGTTTTTATTTCGTTATTCAGACAGAGCATGCAATTTTAAGCAACTTTCTAATTTACTCCTATTATCAAATTTTCTTCATTCACTTGCTATCTTTATTTGAAAAAGAAGGCATCTAAGCTTCTTTTTTTGTTTAGGACTCTGGACAGCACTTTTTTATTGGTGGATGAATTTATCCCCCAATTAGCAAGAATAACCCAGGTTATTCACCAATAATGGTCCGGCATCTAAACTTACATTCTTGCATTTCAAATAAAGATACCAAGAGAATGAAGAAAATTTGATAATAGGAGTAAATTAGAAAGTTGCTTAAAATTGCATGCTCTATCTGAATCACGAAAGAAAAAATTTGGGTTTAGTGTTCCTTTAAAATCAAATGGAACAAATTTGAAAGGGATCAGGCAGATTACAATATTGAACACATTTTAGGACAAGAAGAAGAAGTGCAAAAATTAAGGCTCATTTCCACACTTTTTAGCAAAAAGAAAGAAAGTCATAATGTAGAAAACAGTGAACAACACCATAATCCAGTTGAAGGAGACAAGCCCCAACCTAATTCTAATAAGAATAAAATCCCAAATAAGAAACTAGGACACGTAGACAATAGGTATCACAATAGAGATAATAAAGAAGATCGTGTAAGATCATATAACTATAAAGCCCAAATGGGCCATTGTGAATATAGAGATTCTCACACAAGACCATATAGAGATAGTCATCAGTATACTGGTTACCACAATTCAAATTATGATTCTGGTTATCGGAAGAATTCTTATTCTAGATTTGAGCCCATAAGACAGAGTAGACCAGACTATTCATATGATAGAAATTACGAAAAAAGACACTTTGACTATAGGGATAAAGATTACCACAGGCAACCTTATTATTCTTATAATATGAGACATTATGATTCAAACATATACAGACAAAATCAGTATAAAGAAAGAACCTATTATCACAATACAGAAAATCAGAAGTCTGCAGCAAATAAGAGAACCCATTCCACTCATGGAAGTTATAAGAAGGAAGATAGGAATAACAGAAGAGATTCAGACTATTCAGTCCCAGTTAGGAACAGGTATGAAATATTAGAAGATGAGGAAGATTACACTAATCAGATGAACAACCCAGTACCTCCAGTAATTTTGTAGAGTTAGGCAGAACACACACACACGATCCACCGAAAGGGATAAGAAGAAGAGAGGGGTCAGAGGTAGAAGAAAGGGAGGACAATCTTTAATAGTAAACAAGAGAACATCCAAAACCCATAAAGACAGTAACAAGAAAGAGAAAACATAAAGTATTTTTAATATAAGTGGTGTAAATTTAACAGAACAACAGGAGAACATTCTTAGCAAAGGATTATCCTTTGCACCAGCCACCAAACTTAATAAATTCGAACATCTCATAAATATAAACCAGTTCGTAAGAAAATTGACTCTCAAAAAATATTTTGTAAAAAATCCCATTTTAAAAAACTCAGTTAAAACTAATAAAACATTTATACATACAAATTTTAAACAAAAGTCCACTTTTTTCCGAGTCAAGAAAAAGGCAGTATCATCCAAACTTTTGAAAAGTTAGTAAAACAAGACATTGATGAAATAGAACAGTCTAAAATTAAAAATGTCAACTGGAATTTAACATTAAAAGAAAAGAACATCCTGAGAGATCTGCAGAAAAGAGATGATTTAGTAATTAAACAGGCGGACAAGGGTGGAGGAATAGTTATAATGAATCGAGAATATTATTTGGATGAAGCAAACAGAGTATTGGAAGACCCCAGCACCTATAAAAAATGAATCAATGATCCTTGGGACTTATATTTCACCCAATTACAGGAATTACTTAAAAAAGCCCATTACATAGGTTTAAACATAAAAATTTGCAATATCCACCAGGCCGCCCCATCATCTCAAGCATAGACTCAATAACTTATAACCTATCACACTATATTGATCACTTTCTTCAAAAATATGTGAAAGATTTGCCTTCTTATTTAAGCCGATTCCACCCAATTTCTGAAAATACTTGAAACTGTTAAATGGTCGAAAGACTATATATTAGTTACATGTGATGCTAGTGCATTGTATACTAATATACAACACACTTTAGGACTCATAGCAGTAGAATATTACTTACAACTAGATCCAGAAATGTCCTCAACCCAATTGAGATTTTTATTAGATTGTATTGAATTTATCCTCAATAAGAACTATTTTAAATTTAATGATAAATACTTCCTCCAAATCAAAGGAACGGCTATGGGCACAAGATTCGCACCCAGTTATGCTAATTTATTTATGGGGCACTTTGAGAAAGATCTATTTGAAAATGGCCCATGGGGTGCAAATCTTGTGCTCTATAGACGCTATATAGATGACCTGTTCCTAATATGGAAGGGTGATCAGGAATTACTCAACCTTTTTATTGAGGACCTTAATACCAACAATTTTGGTTTATCATTTACACATGAATCAAGTAAAAATAAAATTAATTTCCTTGATATTGAAGTAGAGATTGTTAATGATGAGATCAAAACCCGTACCTATTTTAAAAAAGTAGATTCAAATAATTATGTAGACTTCCACAGTTGTCATCATAAAACATGGAAGAACAATATTCCTAAAGGCCAACTTATTAGAGTCAAGAAAAATTGCACTGATGATTCTGATTATGAACAACAATCTCAAGTTTTGGTTAATAGGTTCATAGAAAAAGGATATAATGGTGAAAAAATCGAACAACTAGCAGAGACTATTAAAAAAGTGTAAAGAAAAACTTTATTAAATAAGACTATAAAGAAAGTAGAGACAACTGACACAGAGGGACAGTTATTGGATATTACAATTATTGCTACCTATTCAGCACAATACAAATCCTTCGAAAAAATAGTCAGGAAACACTGGCCCTTACTACTAAAGGATCCTATTATAGGACATACATTAGGGAGAAACCCTAAATTTATCTACAAAAAGGCTAAACATTTTAAAAGTATGCTAGCTCCTAGTGAGCTGAAAAATAAGAAAGTAACTTTCAATGAAAATATTAAAGATTTAGAAGGGCACAATATTGAAGGTTTTTTCCCCTGTCAACGGTGTAAATCCTGCAAATACAGTAAGAAATTAAAAAATATTAAGTCTGACAAAACCTGAAAAGTCTTTAAAATTAATGGAATACTTAGGTGTTCAGATACCAATATCATCTATTTAGTGCAGTGTAGCTGTAATTTAAAATATTTCGGTCAGACTAGAAGAAAACTTAGAGACCGTATACGGGAGCACATCCTGGGAATTGAACACTGTAGAAAAGACACTAGTCTATATAGACACTTTACCGAAGTACATCAGGGCAAAATAGATGATTTTAAATTTTGGGGTGTTAAAAAAGTTAAGTCTGATGGAAGAAGAGGCAATATGGAAGAGAAGCTTCTTAGACAGGAGGCAGAGCTAATTTTCAACTTTGATACTTTAGCCCCTAAAGGCTTGAATAGTGAGTTAGATTTAAATTTTATTCTAAAATAATTCCAGGTTCTTTTTTGTCTTCACTTTCCATTTTCCAATAATGTGAGATGAGCCACCTATCTTGTCATCACAAGTTCTGTAATGATTCCACAATCCAAGAGCCTAAATTTGTCCCTTAAACATAGCTTAAAGGTATATACAATTAGTGATACAAATATAAAATGTGCCATTATAGACACTGTAGATTTTTAAACTTATACAGTTATTACCGCCTATTTCCACATCAACAAAATATCCGTTTAATCCAATAAATAATTATATGAATTGTATCATTAGTTGATTCCCTAATTAAATATATGTATATATTCCCTACCCCAATCCAAGAACTTGAACGTGTCCCTCAAAGATAGCTTAAAGGTATATACAATTAGTGATCATATATCAAATGTGCTATTTTAGACTCTGTAAATATAGATTTTTTAACCTCTTATATAGTTACTATTGTCTATTTTTCACTCCAACCAATATTCATTTAATCCAATGAATAATTATATGAATTGTCCTATCAGTTGATTCCCTAATCAAAGATATGTATATATTTTTTATCTCAAATGTCATTTGCCCCAATGATAATTCAGGAAAATTGTCTATACATGTATTTTCTATATATACATTTTTTATATATTATTCATATATTTGTTTTTTATATATATTTTATATATTTATCACATTTTTTATACACTTTCCATATAGATATGTGTTATTTTTAGAAGTTCCATCTAGCTGATTTTATCAGGTTCTATTTTTAAACCATTAACTCCAATGATTGGCGTATTACCCCTGGACTGTAGGTGAACCAATATTAATACAAAAAATAAAAGGTTTTTATTAAGAGTTCTCTAATCGTTCATTAGATGCTTAAGCTGGAGAGGAAAGTTTGATTTTGGATTAGCAAATTACTCCTGATTTCATAATAAGTATTTATATAGACATTTTATCATTTTTATTTCAAAATATCCACAAGTTAAGCAAATGTCTAGGTGTATTTCCCGTTATCAAATGCTTTTACAAGGTATTATCATTAGAGGTAATTTCGTTTAAACTTTTACAATCACGACATATTAGATATTGAGTTCTCTGTGCCCTAGATAAAATCAACAGTACCACTTGTCTTTTATCCGATTAACATGTCACAATATATGAGCAAGACGGAAGTGAATCAGGTATTCAGGTGTGCAAGAGTTAAACTAGCCTATAAAATGGAGGAGCAATGTAAAATGGACATCTTGATAAAGGCTTAAACAGCTGAAACGCGTAGACGTCCTCATTTGATTGCTCCTGCAGCAAAGAAATCACTCCCAGGACCGACTCTTTCTACGTGCACAGATAGCACACACTGAGCCGGTAGGAGTCTTTAACTTTCAAAGAGTTCAAGGTTTCAAATAAGTGCGTGCACGTTAACGGTCCTAATTGGCTGGACCCTACTTACATCACATCACACAGAGGAGACGTGTGAAAAGAGGGAGGACGCCGAAAGCTCCAAGTGAGTAACAAGCTCTTTCCTTGTTGTTGCTGAATTATATTTATTGGCGTAAATCCTCAAGACTGCAAATCATTGCTAACTGTTGTAACAACTGAAGACCAAGCAGCTTAATCTATACGGCTAAGTTTAACCTAGATTCACACTTGCACAGACTGCCTTACCAGGAGGATATCCCCTTTTTTCTATTCATTTACACATCGTATTTAACGAACACTTTGTATTTGCCAGTGGTAACATTGTAACTTACAATCGAAGGGATTTGCACTTTGGAGTCAGCACTAAACTACATACAGTGGTGCCAATTTCAACAGTTTGAACATTGCATTGATTGCCATTGATTGTTAGGATCCGACTGCACATTGAATCATTTTTTTTAATCCTATTGGTATTGCTATATCAATTATATTTTCCTACCTATTTTATTCATTTCTGTATACACCGGTGTAAATGTATATGTATTGCTGTCTTTAATCTATTTATTAAATAACATATTTTTGATATAATATATTTATTTATTTATTATTTGAATCCATTTAGCTCTCTCTCCATATCACTCTATTAGTAAGCCCTCCTGCATCGAGCTGTGTTTATGTTTGTTCACCTATAGTTGGGGAGATTGTTCGATCAATGTATATATTTTTTACAAAACAGTTATAGGTTTTTATTTTGAGCTTATTTAGCAGACCACGTGATTTATTTCGGTCAATATATACCCTTAGTCCTTTTGACAGTCTTCCTCAGGCGCCACTGACTTCCCGTTGTCCTATTTCTGTTTTTATTTTATCCCTCCCTCTCTAGTGACTCGTGGACTTCCACATCGTGGGTATTATATCCCATACGTCACTAGCTCATGGACTCTTGCCACCTATATGAAGGAAAACATAATTTATGTAAGAACTTACCTGACAAATTTATTTCTTTCATGGTGGCATGAGACCCACCCAATTTTTTGGGGGTTATTATTTTTTTATATAAAGCACTTTATTTATCCTGTTCCTCTTTTTTATGCTTTTACTCCTTTTAC
Organism: Bombina bombina; assembly: GCF_027579735.1. Lineage (NCBI taxonomy): Eukaryota > Metazoa > Chordata > Amphibia > Anura > Bombinatoridae > Bombina > Bombina bombina. The sequence goes on along the minus strand of NC_069504.1, from coordinate 791,462,045 downwards.
ACCTCACTAACTTGGCTATACGTTAAACCCCATACATCACTAGCTCATGGATTATTGCCACCATGAAAGAAATGAATTTATCAGGTAAGTTCCTACATAAATTATGTTTTTCAGGGCTGTTTAAAAAAATGTTTTGTATAAGAACCCTGACATATGTATCTTTCATATGTGTCCCTTCTTAAAGCGGGTCAGCCTTATACATATACACACATGCACATACACACACACACAAGCATACATATACACACATGCCCATACACACACACACACAAGCATACATATACACACATGCCTATACACAAGCATAGATTGTAGATACTATTATTATATCTGTTAGAATATTAACATAAATATTATCTCAGCGGTGTAATCCAACGTGTTAGATATACACTACCTTACAATATTATTTAATTTTACCTTAGTAGTAACCTCCAAACGTATTATATATTTACGCAATTATATTTCTAAAGTTCTGATCAGTTAATCCTTATTAAAACACAATGATTATATTTACGTAGTCATCTGTCCCGGGTTGCTAGCCATCTGTCCCGATTTGCCCCATGCATAAATTTTTTTTTTTAAATTCTATTGGGCCCATACTCAGAAGCAGCTGGCTTTGCTCTCACATGGTTAGATACCTGTAAGATTCCCTGTAGAAGGGGCAGAGCTTGGCCGCTTAGAGAGATGGCCGCACATTGAGACAGCTCCTAGGCCCATATCACTAGCTCAGACAATTACGACCACTAAAACCAGCAGAGACCCACCACTTAAGGAGATATCGACTCCGGCAGCATCACATTAAAGTTGGAGAGTGACTGCGCAGTGAGGCTCAAGTTATATACAGGAGTAACACCCGCACCATAACGGAGGCCTATAATCCACCATAGGAGTTGCCGTGATACCCGCCACACAACCTTCCAGCATGACCACCTCACTACCAAGCTAGCGGCACAGAGAGCGTACCCGCAGTACCAGGGGCTGCGGAAAGAGAACCAAACATGGACTTGCTGAACTAAACGGAGGTACGTCTCAGACAAGGCCCATCTTGGGCGCACACGCTACATTGAACGCCCACGTGGGGACATAACATAAGCCCACAGACCTTTTGCAGAGACAGACCCATCTAATTTAGCCTCTGCTTGCACAAACAAAAGTCAAGCATTGCAGACCAGGCACTGAACTTCTCACAACACAATTACCCCTGAGACTGAACAGACAACACGCAGTTACAAACGCAGGAGCGTGGGTGCCTGAAACACAGGGAGAAAGCAGGGCCTGCATATCATCTCTTTCATTGCAGCACACAATGCCTGGAAAAAGAGCTAATAAACCTGAGGTCCCATCCGGAACCAAAACAATGCAGCAATACCTAAGACAGACGGACACTCAGCCATTAACAACTATTGCAGGACAAGAAGACAGCATTCATACAGAACCATCTACATGTCTACAAACATGTCCTGCCTCAGATTCCTCAAACCTAACAAAAGGAGACTTAGAACTATTATGCACAAAAGAAGACATAAGAGAAATGATGACAGAAGTAAAGGAGTGGTATGGCGACATGAAAAGAGACATTTTAAAAGTAACAAAGAGAGTGTCAACCCTAGAGGAGAGTCATAACACCACATACAACGATATTCAGCACCTGTCAAAGGTAGTATATGACCAAGACGCCACTATACACCATCTTCTAGAAAAAGTGGAGGATTTGGACAATAGGGGGAGACGGAATAACCTTCGAATTAGGGGAATATCTGAGACGGTTCTCCTAGCAGCCTTAGAAGAATACCTACAGGCACTTTTCAGGACAGTAAAGGGAGACAATAATGCCCCCGAAATAGTAATTGAAAGCGCACATAGGGCGCTGAGGGCTAAACCACCTCCTAAAGCCCCCCCAAGGGATGTAATACTCAAAGTGCAGTCTTTTAAAGATAGGGAAGAGATTCTGAAATGTTCCAGACAGAAAACGAATCTCACACATGCAGGCGCACGAATACAGATTTTTGCAGACTTAAGCCCAGCCACCCTACAGAAAAGGAGAGAACTACAACATATAACATCAGCGCTGAGAGATCAGAACATCGCATACAGATGGGGCTTTCCAGTGAGCATTATAGCCTCCAGAGGAGATGTCACAGCAGTTTACAAATGCGCAGAGGACCTTCCACACTTCTGCAAAGCACTACACCTCAGGATCAACCCAGCAGAACTTAGACCGCACATGGAGGCACCCTCAGGCTCACGCCCAAACAGAGATCCTCCATCAGCAGCTGCCGCAACAGGAGAAGACACAGACCACCACCAAGGAGCAGCTGGCTCCTGGGAACCAGATAAGGACAATGCTTAACAAGTGGTCCGGGTAACACCCGGAGACGGGACTCGCTTCTTATGCATTGAAATGCAGGTCGTATAAATGTATATAATTTAAAAAATGTTATTTTTTATATAGAGCAATTGGTATGGGATACTTCCCTCACTGTTTAGTTACCTATTGAAATTGCATTATTTATCTGTATTAGAGAACTAAGGCACTTGAGAACAATCTGTTTGCAAGTTGTTGTATTGTTTTTCACTCGACATCAGCACATTGCCCAATCACCACTATACAACATAAAATAACACTAATCACTTTACATTTCAAGAAAGGCAGAAATTACACAGACCAGAACGCTTTCAATGATCACGATCAATGCAAAGGGACTAAATAGCCCAGAGAAAAGGTCAATAGCATTCGAACAGTTACATAGAGACAAGGGGGACATAATATTCATCCAAGAGACACACTATAAAAAGGGGAGGGAGCCCAAATTTATCAGTAATAAATTCAGAACACACTATCTAGCGTCAGGGGACTCGAAGAAGGGAGGGGTGGGAATTTTCCTCAGCAATCAAATAGAATTCCAACCAAAACAGATAGAAAAAGACCCGGGTGGGAGATATATAATGGTGATAGGTCTTTTGTATAACCAGATGGTTACACTTATCAGTACATATCTACCGAATCAGGACCAACACATCTTCATGAAACAGTTAAGCCTCAAAATCTTAGAACACGGCAAGGGCACAATGTTCCTTGGGGGAGACCTGAACGTACCATTAGAACCAAACATTGACACATCCAGTGGCAGAACTAGCACGCTGTCGAGAGTGATAAAAACAATAAACACCCAGCTCAGAATGCTGCGGTTACATGATATTTGGAGAGACAAAAACTCAGATGAAAAAGATTTTACATTCTATTCACACCCCCACCAGGTGTACACTAGAATAGATTACTTAATGACCGATCAGGCGGGACTTTCAAAGATAAAAGACTCTAGTATACTACCACTCACATGGTCAGATCACACCCCAGTAAGGTGCAATATTGAATGGCCCAATGCCCCGATCCTACCATTCCTATGGAAATTACACGAACAAGCACTAGACTATCCGCTAATTAAAATGGACATTGACTCCACTCTGACACACTACTTCAGGGAAAATAAACCCACAGACACCTCTAATGCAGCAGTCTGGGAGGCCCATAGGTGTACAATTAGAGGGGAATTCATAAAGCACAAAGCCAGAAATAAAAAAAACAACAGACAATTTATTAACTCAACACTTGCACAAATCAGATACTGGGAAGGGGAACACAAAAGAAACCCAGCCTCAGACATAGCTAAAAAATCACTACATCAAGCCAGAAATTACCTGCAGAATCATCTCCTCAAAAAACAACAGCAACTATCTGCTACCCTGCAGCAGAAATATTTTGACAATAAGGACAAGATTGGCACCACATTAGCACGGACACTTAAACGCAGACAATTAAACACACACATATATGACATAACAGATGAGGCAGGCACCATTTGCAGAAACAGTGTAAAAATAGCAGAGACCTTGAGGAGATATTATGAAAAATTATACAACCTTGACAACCAAAGTAAACAGACAGACATTGACGAATACTTGGCAGGAGTTGACCTCACCCATCTCTCGGAGGAGGCCTCAAAACACCTTGACACTCCATTCACAACAGAAGAAGTTAAAAACGCCATTAAAAGCATGCCAAATGGGAAAAGTCCAGGACCAGACGGGCTAGGAATAAAATATTATAAAACGTTCTTGCACCACATCCTGACCCCACTCACCTCACTATTCAACGCTCTCACAGCCGAGGGAGGCTTCCCAAAACAGATGCTTTCAGCCTACATCACAGTGCTGCCAAAGCCAGGCAAAACCCCCGATAGACCTGAACACTTTAGGCTCATCTCGCTTCTCAATTCGGATATAAAAATATATGCAAAGGTCCTAGCTACAAGAATTAACAAATATCTCCCAGATTTGGTACATCCGGACCAATCAGGGTTTGTACCGGGAAGAGAGGCAAGGGACAATACCCTAAAAGTTATACAGCTGACATCATACGCTCAAAACCAGGGGCTGCCAATGGTCCTAGTGTCCACTGATGCAGAAAAAGCATTTGACAGGGTCCATTGGCGGTTCCTGAAGGGGACACTTACCGCCATGAAATTTAGTGATAACTTCATAGCCCAAATCTTTGCACTGTACAGTCAGCCGGCTGCACAGGTTAAGGTCAATGGACTGCTGTCCGACACGTTCACAATACAGAATGGAATAAGACAGGGCTGCCCCCTTTCCCCAATTCTATTCGTCCTGGTAATGGAGGTTCTGGCACAAAAGATAAGTCATAGCACGCACACCACAGGGATTAAAATAGGGGAGATTGAGCACAAACTGGCGCTGTATGCAGATGATGTCCTCTTAACCCTTACTAATGTGGATACATCACTGCGGAGAGCATTAGAACTTTTTGAGGAATATGGGAAGGTGTCTAACTTCCACCTAAACCTCAACAAATCGGAATACCTAAACATCACATATACACGTGGGGACCTGCTCAGACTGTTACACGACTGCCAACTAAAACAACAACAAAACAACATGAAATTCCTGGGAATTTACTTATCCCCAGACCCCCAAGTGATATTCCAGGCCAATTATAAGGCACTAGAGGGAGAAATTGTAGCAGACCTTTCCAGATGGCAGAACAAATCCATTTCCTGGCTGGGCCGGATTAATGTTATTAAGATGAATATTCTTCCAAGAATACTCTATGTTCTGCAAACTGCCCCAATTCCCCTGCCACCGGGTTTTATCAACAATCTGCAATCACATATAGAACACTATATCTGGAAAGAAACCAGACCAAGAATCTCAAAGCAAATACTATATCTGCCGATAGAGGGGGGAGGGATGGGGGTGCCCAACCTCCATGAATATAAGCTGGCCATCGCGCTCCAGAGATTACTAGATTGGAGTCACGGCGACCCAAACAAGGTGTGGGTCAGCCTGGACTGTGCTATCCTGGACACCGATAACGCTGGCCTACAGGCCTGGCTGGACGCAAAACAGAGACATAAGGCGGTAACAACATATCCCCTGCTGAGAGAGTTCTACAACACCTGGGATAAACTGATTAACACCACAGTAGGAATCTACTCTACCTACTCCCCATTAACGCCTCTTCAGGATAATCCAGCACTACCCTGGAATTTAAAAAAAAAAAACAATACACCCAGAGAAGGGTGCTCCCCTTAGAGACAAAACACTACACTCACTGCTAGATGGTAAAAACCTAAGAGCAATAGTCGAGCTACAGGAATTACTAGGCGAGGGGAACATGAACTGGTTCGTATATGCCCAACTGAAACATTTCATAGGAACACACAAGCACAGGGAACTCCTGACCAGACCCCTGACAGTATTCGAAACAATATGTGTACAACAAACACCTGTTAGACATGCCATTTCACTATTGTACAAGATGCTTCTACAGCCAGACAGACACGCACTACCAACCTACACAAAAATGTGGGAAAGGGAGCTAGGCACGGACATATCGGTCCAAGACTGGTGGAAGGCATTTGAAATCACAAAAAAAACATACATTTCCACCAGAATTCAGGAATCCAGTTACAAGTACCTGTCACACTGGTACCTCATGCCTAGTAGATTGCAAAAAAATCTATAAAACAGCTAATGGGAAGTGTTGGAGAGGTTGTGGAGGTGAGGGCACATTGATACACATCTGGTGGAGCTTCCCCAAGTTAGATTCATACTGGGTGGAGATACTAACGCACATCACAAGAGTAGTAGGAAAAACAATCCAAAACGACCCAAAGTCACTTCTATACCTTGACCTCCCCAAAGTGGAGAATAAAGCCTTTAGGGCCCTAATGCTAGTCATGCTAAACAGTGCAAAACTCCTAATTCCCCGCAAATGGAAAACACGAGACATCCCAGGGCTGGGGGAATGGAGGGAACAGGTGGACAGCCTGTTACAGTTAGAAAGGTACCACCACATCAAAAATGAGACTTTAGAACTGCACGAATACATGTTACTTGAATGGACTCAATACAAAAACAGACTCACATAGGCAGATGACAGAACCCAGACGAGATACATGAGTCACACGACAGGGGTCAGCTACCCGACCACAAGCCCAAACATACAAATACACCCCCACCCACCCAAAACCTACAGCAACCACCATAAAGCCAATAAAAGGGAAGCCGGCGGAGACAGGGACAGAGTACACTACCAAAGGACGAAAAACAGACTTAAACTCACACCTAGCTATCAACACCCTCAACCTCCAAAACACAAGTTCCCCCATGCCGCATCACCACCATCCTGACAATTATAGTTATCTGTCTTATGCCTATCATATTAACAATCTGGATCAGTGCTTTTGTCAATATGTTGTTTAATGTTCAGACTAGCCTGCACTTCCATTGAATCTCATCTCTGTTATCACTCTAATAAGACTCGGATGGAGGCCCTTATGAGGCCTATAGCATTAGAGAGAAACATTTAATACTTGCCCAACGGAGGCCAAAAGATTGGAACTTTAACCATGATCCTCTTATTGACCCCCCCCCCCTCCCTTCCCTCCCTCCCTCCACCCCCCCCCCACCCCCCCACTTTTTCCCTTCCTGTAATTGTTTGACATTGTTTGGCATTGCTATGCTATGTTATTCTTGTATATTGCGTACACTCAAAGTACAACTTGTAAGCTCTTTTTGGAATTCAATAAAGCTTTTTAAAACAAAAAAAAAAAAAAAAGATTCCCTGTAGAAAAGGAATGGTGAGTGGGTTAAGCAGGAGTAAGAAAGCTGTATACACTCTGACCACGGGTAATGGTGACCTCTCTAACCTACCTCTGGTAGTGATGATGTCTAACCCCTGGTGATAATACTAGCATGCCTTCAGTTTTATATAGAAATATGAGAAGAAGAAATGGATATACCTGAGCACTCAAAATAGGCTAATAGGAATTCGTATTGTGAGTAGATGTATAGGACTGGGTTATATCTACATAAAACATAACTTTTATTAAACTCAATAAAAAAAAAATATTGTATAGGTGATAAACATTCACTCCGTGTGTTGTGTGTTAAAAATAAAATAAAAAATGATGAATGCTGCAGTGCCAAATAATGGCCATACAAATTATGTCAAGTGGGTAACTGCTGATCTCAAATGTTATTGAGTACTTAGCATTAGCAACAATAGTTAATCCAATACAAGGAGGGAAGGTACACTTCCACGAATTATGATGCTAAATACAGAGCTCAACCATTGTGAGCCTGAACTAGCATAGCAAGTTTTGTATATAGTTACACATTAGGGTTGAACTGTAAGTAAGTCTATCTGAATTACGTGTAAGGACAGGGTCCAATACTAGTTGAGTGTAAACACTATACTGCTATCATGTATATGTTGCTAAAAACAATTATTCCCACAAGACGTGTGTGTGTGGATGGTATATCTGGCAGGGGTGTACCACAATATGCTCACGGATTGCACAAGAAACTAATCTAAAAAGAGGATTGACCTCACACAAATTATCTAGCTAGTGCAATACTGGAGCGGTACTACACCCTGTCAGAGTCCCATACTATGTGTCTTAATATTTAACAATTATATACTAGTGACCGCAATGACGTTATACACATATGCCCAGAAAAGGGCTAAAGCAATGAAAGGAATATTCCGTTATAAGTATATAATAATGCGGCTATGCGTATCTCAATTATGCACACACAAACACTATGATACTGTCAGCATTCAAATCGAGCGCCTGATGCGCATTTCGCCACCTCCGTGGCTTTCTCAAAGGCTAACCCGTCCTGCCTCCACACGAGCGGTTAAATACCGCTCAGAGCCAATCACGGGTGAGTAATCATACACACCCTCTAACGGCTGGCCAATCACATATCATCTACCCGATAGGGTAGAGGTCCGTCACATGACTTCTGATGCAGATGTATATGGGCGTGATCCATCACGCGAATAGACACCCGCAATACCTAATATTATCTTGGGATATAGGTTATTCCCATTAGCTTGTATACGTTAATCGTAACATTGCCATAGCAATCGGGCATAATAAATAGGATCCAATTACGCAGTTGAGATTTTGTTAATCCATATTGGGTACAGAAGATAATAGCTCATAAAACAGAGTACCATTACAAGTGTTACGTTGCCTCTATTGTTGTGATGATGGCTCATATTCAGTTGCAACATATCAGTAAACTGATAGTAGTGTAGCTACAGAATGTAAAATGCTCATTTGCAAAGCTGTATCACATAGACTCAGGGTGTAAGAATCCTATATCGTAGTAGTAGTGATGGTACATATAGGGCCGACATTTCAGCCCACACCACTTCAATTAGAAGATGTTATATAGTGGTTGAATTTATTAAGGAGCCTGAGATAGGGAAGTGGACATATATATCCATTGTCCTTAGCAATTATTAGAAGTTTTACGTTTTCACTCAGATCATATGCCTAAAGACTATTGTTGTATTCATATTTTATTGCTGTAGCAAAAAAGTGGACATCGTACACAAAGATCATCCCCTTAATGCTAAGACATAGTACTTTTATGGAAATCGTACTTTACATTCTAAAGGAAGGAGTTATAACCATCTTGTTCATTAATACCTGCTGGGGCTAAAGTATTTAACCAAAATATCCAGCGGCACTCTGCTTGTAGCAGCATATTTTCTACATTCCCTGCTCTGATCCCAGGTTTAATTACTTGTAATACCGATATTTTCAGTTCTGGTTTAGTACTGTGATTTCTTAAGTAGTGTTTAGCTACTGGGGTTAGATTCTTGCCCTTCTCTTGATCTTTAAGGCAGTTTTTAATACTACTGATATGCTCACCCAGTCGTGTACGTAGTTCCCTAGTAGTGATCCCAATGTATCTTTTGCCACATTTACATAGCAGACAGTACACCACATTTTTAGTTTTGCAGTTTGCAAATCCAAGCATCCGTTTTATGCTTCCTGTTCGTGTCTTATATTCTCTTTCATTAGATATGTACTGGCAAAAACTGCAAGTGCCATAAGCATATGTTCCGCATATGTATTTATTCGTTTTCCTTTTTGTAAAATGGCTTTTAACCAGCAAGCTACCTATTGTTGGTGCTATTCTCCAGCTTGTCTTTATTCTATCACCTACATATGGTGATAAGTCTTTGTCAGACTTCAAAATTCCACTATGTTTATTCAAGATATTTGAGATTTTGTCATGGTTGTTATTATAGGTAGTTACAAATCTGACTTCCTTTTCAGCAGTTCTAATCTTCTTTTTAGGAGTCAAAAGTGTATCCCTTGGTGTTCTTTTCGCTCTCTGGTAGGCTTTGCGTATTACTTTACGACTGTATCCTCTCTCCTTCAGTCGTTGTTTCAATTCTCTTGCTCTCTCATTAAAGACTTTAAAGTCCGTACAGTTTCTCCTTATTCTGAGAAATTCTCCTGTGGGGATAGCATTTTTGGTTCCTCTGGTATGGCAACTATCGTATTGGAGAATTGAGTTAGTAGCTGTTTCTTTCCTAAACAGATCAGTTTTTATGTAATTGTTCTCATCTCTATAGATATTGATGTCCAGAAATTCCACTTTGTTTCTGTTTATGTGGTATGTTAGTTTCAGATTGATGTCGTTCTGATTAAGTCTGGTAATAAATTCCTTAAACATCTCTTCACTGCCCGTCCATATTATGAAGAGATCATCTATGTATCGACACCACATATTTACATGATCAGTATATTCAGACATACTGTCAGTGAAAACATATACACTCTCCCACCACCCTAAATAGATGTTAGCATAGGTGGGGGCGCAGGATGACCCCATGGCGGTGCCCTGGATCTGCAAATAGAAATTGTCATTAAACACAAAGTAGTTGTGCGTTAGTACAAATTGCAGTAGTTTGATCACAAATTTATTTCTCTCAGACCTGTCGTTGGATTGCATACTTAGGAAAAATTCAACCGCTTTCAATCCGAATTCATGTTTAATAGAAGTATAGAGCGATTCAACATCACAAGTGACCAAGAAAGAATCTTGTTCAAGTATCAAGTCATTTATTTTGCTCAATACATCCATAGTGTCCCTTGTGTAGGATGGTAGTGCCCATACTATCTCTCTCAAATACAGATCCAAGAATTTGCTTCCTTGTTCACACAGGCTGTTTATGCTAGACACAATGGGTCTACCTGGTGGTGAATCTCTATTTTTGTGGATTTTAGGTAAGAAGTAGATAGTAGCAATCCTTGGATTCTTGACTTGTAGGAACGAATGTTCCTTAACACTGATTAGATTGTCTGCTTTTGCTTCATTGATCAGTAAAAGATAGTCATTCAAGAACTGAGATGTTGGATTGGAAAAAAGGGGTTTATAGCATTTCCGGTCTTTTAATTGTCTATTGGCTTCATTAATGTATTTGTCTTTCCCCCAGATTACAATATTACCTCCTTTGTCCGACGGTTTGATGATCACATCATCCCATGAACTGATTTCTTTTAAAGCCTCTTCTTCTTTCTTAGTGATGTTTCTTACTTTTATGTCTGGTAATTCTAAGAAGTCATTCATGACCATTCTCAAAAATACCTCAACTTGTGGTACCTTCGAGGTTGGTGGCATATATTGGGATTTAAGTCTAATTTGTTTGTCAAGAAACTTATCATTTATATTTGTTTCAGTTCCTTCATTCTCATTTAGTAATTCAATCAGAGTGTCTAGTGTTTGGAGATCTGAAGTTAAATTGTCCTCATGAGTACTGTACATTTTCTTTAGTACTAATTTTCTACAGTAAAGGTGTAGATCCTTAATTAAATCAAATTTGTCCAAGGGGGGAGATGGAGAAAAGGATAGACCTCTAGACAGAACAAGGGTTTGTATTTCCGTAATCGTTCTTTGTGTTAGGTTGATAATTTGTAATTTATTATCATCCCCATTCACCACCTCGGGCGCTTCCCCCAATCCTCTCTTCTCCTGTACCCGTTGTCTGATCTGTACCCCCACCGTGCCCGATCTCGTAGGGTCCTGTTTTCTTTTTTTGCCCCTTCTGGTGGGTTTCTCGTATCTTTGTCTAAATGTGTCATATCTCTTCCTAAAAAACTGCTCGTACCTGGTCTATTGGTGTTACTTTCAGAATCACTGTCCTCCACTGCCGACGACTCACAATCTGATTGGTGTGTCGTCTTGGGTGGGGGCAGGCTATTGGGTGGTCTCCGTCTCGGTTGCTTATCATCCCATGTGAATATCCTTCCTTTCTCAAAGTCTATCATATCTCTCTTCATCTTAGAGCACTTAGTCTGTATTATCTCTTTTTCTTTCTTGTCTAGCTCCTCTCTCATCTCTTTGTATGATTCTTTAAATTTATCCAGTGTTTCAAATTTTTGTAATTTCACATTGTATTCACTGATTTCTTTGTCCAATTCTGACATGACTTCAGTCTCATAGTCAGATAAAATCGCAACCAAAATTTCGGAGCAGTTAATCAATGCCTGCTCCCATCTGTCTTTGTAACTATCGATGTGAAAGGAGAAGGTAGGAAAAAGGCGTACTCTAAGACCTCTGGGTATGATATGTTTGGCCAGGTATTTATCATACGCGCTCTTATTCCAAAAAGAGCGCGTGTGTTTTTTAATCAAGTAATTCAAGGATTTTAGACCCTCTTCCCAATTTTCTATTATTGTGTTGGTGGTAGTTTCAGTATCACATGCCAGGGCAAAGGTTTTATCTATATCTTTCAGTCTCTGATCCTGTCTGTTTCTAAAGTCTTGTGACAGACTATGCGTCATTTTTATTGTATATCTTAGTGACTTGGCCAGTCACTTACCTTCTTAGGTAAGTATTTGCGTTAGCTAAGTTGTTCCTCAGAATGCTGTCCTAAACAGCGGATAGATATAATCAGTTTAAGAGTTTCGAGAAGAGGAATATTATTATAATAGTAGTGCTTATACGTTCCCCAACAAAATTAACTCCTATCTATAGGGAGGAAAATTGTCTTTCCTTCGTCAGAGTAATAACGGAGTGGGGGGGTGCTCAATATCCTGTGTTAACATAGAAATATGAGAAGAAGAAATGGATATACCTGAGCACTCAAAATAGGCTAATAGGAATTCGTATTGTGAGTAGATGTATAGGACTGGGTTATATCTACATAAAACATAACTTTTATTAAACTCAATAAAAAAAAATATTGTATAGGTGATAAACATTCACTCCGTGTGTTGTGTGTTAAAAATAAAATAAAAAATGATGAATGCTGCAGTGCCAAATAATGGCCATACAAATTATGTCAAGTGGGTAACTGCTGATCTCAAATGTTATTGAGTACTTAGCATTAGCAACAATAGTTAATCCAATACAAGGAGGGAAGGTACACTTCCACGAATTATGATGCTAAATACAGAGCTCAACCATTGTGAGCCTGAACTAGCATAGCAAGTTTTGTATATAGTTACACATTAGGGTTGAACTGTAAGTAAGTCTATCTGAATTACGTGTAAGGACAGGGTCCAATACTAGTTGAGTGTAAACACTATACTGCTATCATGTATATGTTGCTAAAAACAATTATTCCCACAAGATGTGTGTGTGTGGATGGTATATCTGGCAGGGGTGTACCACAATATGCTCACGGATTGCACAAGAAACTAATCTAAAAAGAGGATTGACCTCACACAAATTATCTAGCTAGTGCAATACTGGAGCGGTACTACACCCTGTCAGAGTCCCATACTATGTGTCTTAATATTTAACAATTATATACTAGTGACCGCAATGACGTTATACACATATGCCCAGAAAAGGGCTAAAGCAATGAAAGGAATATTCCGTTATAAGTATATAATAATGCGGCTATGCGTATCTCAATTATGCACACACAAACACTATGATACTGTCAGCATTCAAATCGAGCGCCTGATGCGCATTTCGCCACCTCCGTGGCTTTCTCAAAGGCTAACCCGTCCTGCCTCCACACGAGCGGTTAAATACCGCTCAGAGCCAATCACGGGTGAGTAATCATACACACCCTCTAACGGCTGGCCAATCACATATCATCTACCAGATAGGGTAGAGGTCCGTCACATGACTTCTGATGCAGATGTATATGGGCGTGATCCATCACGCGAATAGACAGTTTTATACAATGAGCACTGCTAATACCAGGGTAACGAACAGTGGCAGCCGCAGACTGCCAGCTAATGTGCTTGCCAACCCTAGGACTCCATACAATGATTTACAGATACCCATATATGATGTAGTGTGTGTGTCTATCTGTATTCATAACTGTGTGTGTGTGTGTATCTGTATGAATAAGTTTATGCTATGTAGTGTGCGTGTATCTGCATGTGTAAGTGTATGCTATGTAGTGTCTGTGTATCTGCATGTGTAAGTGTATGCTATGTAGTGTGTGTGTATCTGCATGTGTAAGTGTATGCTATGTAGTGTGTGTGTATCTGCATGTATAAGTGTATGCTATGTAGTGTGTGTGTATCTGCATGTATAAGTGTATGCTATGTAGTGTGTGTGTATCTGCATGTGTAAGTGTATGCTATGTAGTGTGCTACTGCGCATTTTTGCTGACTTTAAAGGCCAGAATCTAGAATATTAATGGGGAATGCAGAGAACAGTTTTAAAGAATTTATTATTAAATGTCTAATTAAGATAAAAATATTTAGCAATGTCTTTGCAAAGGCTAATTGAATACATAGCTCACATAGCCATACCAGTGGTTTGAGCTTGTGTTTGATTTGCTGCCGAAGTGTATTAAAATATATGACTTTATTTAGAATTATATTTATATTACTTTGGTCTTATGATTTTTGTTGTCCCTCTTTTGAATTTTTAAATGTTGGGAGGTATGCGCTATTAAATATCTATGTCTATGCTGTTACAATATTCTATACAAAGCAAACTATAAAGAAATTTCTATAAATTAGTCTTAATTCCAAATGAATCACTTATTAAAATCACACCTTACCATTAAACTTACAAGGAAATTTGTAATTAGCTAACACCACAAGTCCAATGCCAAAATATGGATCACTAACTTACAATACTTAAACAACAACTAGAGAAGTTTGTATACAGGGAGTGCAGAATTATTAGGCAAGTTGTATTTTTGAGGATTAATTTTATTATTGAACAACAACCATGTTCTCAATGAACCCAAAAAAACTCATTAATATCAAAGCTGAATAGTTTTGGAAGTAGTTTTTAGTTTGTTTTTAGTTATAGCTATTTTAGGGGGATATCTGTGTGTGCAGGTGACTATTACTGTGCATAATTATTAGGCAACTTAACAAAAAACAAATATATACCCATTTCAATTATTTATTTTTACCAGTGAAGCCAATATAACATCTCAACATTCACAAATATAAATTTCTGACATTCAAAAACAAAACAAAAACAAATCAGTGACCAATATAGCCACCTTTCTTTGCAAGGACACTCAAAAGCCTGCCATCCATGGATTCTGTCAGTGTTTTGATCTGTTCACCATCAACATTGCGTGCAGCAGCAACCACAGCCTCCCAGACACTGTTCAGAGAGGTGTACTGTTTTCCCTCCTTGTAAATCTCACATTTGATGATGGACCACAGGTTCTCAATGGGGTTCAGATCAGGTGAACAAGGAGGCCATGTCATTAGATTTTCTTCTTTTATACCCTTTCTTGCCAGCCACGCTGTGGAGTACTTGGACGCGTGTGATGGAGCATTGTCCTGCATGAAAATCATGTTTTTCTTGAAGGATGCAGACTTCTTCCTGTACCACTGCTTGAAGAAGGTGTCTTCCAGAAACTGGCAGTAGGACTGGGAGTTGAGCTTGACTCCATCCTCAACCCGAAAAGGCCCCACAAGCTCATCTTTGATGATACCAGCCCAAACCAGTACTCCACCTCCACCTTGCTGGCGTCTGAGTCGGACTGGAGCTCTCTGCCCTTTACCAATCCAGCCACGGGCCCATCCATCTGGCCCATCAAGACTCACTCTCATTTCATCAGTCCATAAAACCTTAGAAAAATCAGTCTTGAGATATTTCTTGGCCCAGTCTTGACGTTTCAGCTTGTGTGTCTTGTTCAGTGGTGGTCGTCTTTCAGCCTTTCTTACCTTGGCCATGTCTCTGAGTATTGCACACCTTGTGCTTTTGGGCACTCCAGTGATGTTGCAGCTCTGAAATATGGCCAAACTGGTGGCAAGTGGCATCTTGGCAGCTGCACTCTTGACTTTAATCAGTTCATGGGCAGTTATTTTGCACCTTGATTTTTCCACACGCTTCTTGCGACCCTGTTGACTATTTTGAATGAAACGCTTGATTGTTCGATGATCACGCTTCAGAAGCTTTGCAATTTTAAGAGTGCTGCATCCCTCTGCAAGATATCTCACTATTTTTGACTTTTCTGAGCCTGTCAAGTCCTTCTTTTGACCCATTTTGCCAAAGGAAAGGAAGTTGCCTAATAATTATGCACACCTGATATAGGGTGTTGATGTCATTAGACCACACCCCTTCTCATTACAGAGATGCACATCACCTAATATGCTTAATTGGTAGTAGGCTTTCAAGCCTATACAGCTTGGAGTAAGACAACATGCATTAAGAGGATGATGTGGTCAAAATACTCATTTGCCTAATAATTCTGCACTCCCTGTATTATCAACACAATAACCAATTTATGTGCAGTTCTTAAGAGATTTAACAATAAATAAGACTGACTTATAAATCTAAAAATGCAAAACCATTTGCTAGCAATAAAATTATTTAGCACCAATATAATTATTTCTAAGCTACACAGGCCAATGGGACATAAAATTAAAGTACAAAATAATCTTTTAAATCACAGCTACAATGTAACTATAGCTGTAGAATACCTTTGATTTAAATATTAAATGTACTTAACGATCGTGTATACTTTACCAGCTCCAGGTGAGGGTTCAATATCCAAATATGTCTATTGTCATAATTTTTAGGGGAATTATGCGCAATTGGAAGAGAATTAACCCTGATAATCTCTTATCCACAAAGAGGGTCCCAACGGATTTGTTTTACAGAAAACTGTGTTCGCACACTCGTGTCTCTCTGTAAGCAAAAATGGCAGCAAGCAGGATTGCAACAGTCACCAAGAAAATTTCCAGCATAAAGGCCATTCTCTTTGTGCAAGGAGTTTTTGTCAGAGACCAAACTCCTCCCCATTTCTTAATCACCCAATAGGCTTGAATACGCCCTTTTCAGAGCTTGTCCCTCTTTGCCCCTGGTACTGCCATTCAATTTCCTCAAATTTAATTTGTCTAGCTGTAATTCCCATATCTAACACTGGAGGGCAACAAGTAAACTGGAGTGCCTTTTCATTCCATATATAAAACATTCTGTTTCTCAATATATAGTTTTATCAAATGCCTATTTAATACCCTCATAATTTCCTAGCTTTAATAAACTATATGTTCCATACATGGCCCATTTAATCTAACTGAGCACGTATGTATAAGTCCAAACATGAGTACATTGGTTTAGTATGTATTCCTATACATTTAAATATTAGACCTGTGCATAATACATACTTTAAAATCTCAATGTTGATGCTTTCAACTTCCCCATATCAACAAGGGCATTTGGAGCTGACACAACCTCTGGAGTTTGTGTATTGAAGCTCAGTATGGGACAATTTAACACCTAGATAATAGATATTTACATTTCCTGGTCATCCTAAAATCTGGCTAGCTTCAAAGAACTAGAGTACAGAATTTTGTCTCTGTGACCCCAGGTGTTCTAGGTTGAGTCACTCTTCAAGCAGGAAAGTATTTGTATGGGATCACTTTGAAGAGACCTGCCTTCACTAATTGAACAAAAGTTTCCCTTTTGTCCTCCTTGATATCTTAAACAGTGAGGGGGTGGTCTGTTGTGGCTATAGCCCACCCAACTCATGTCAAGGGAGATATTAGCTGACATGAAATATTAAATTGTGTGATACATATGTAGTTTATTTAATGATACTCACAGGTACCCTGCCATCATATACACTTTGTGTGTATATATATATATATATATATATATATATATATATATATATATATATATATAGTTAGATAGTTAACATGTGTATGTATATGTGTGTATATATTTGTGTTTGTATATGTATGTGTGTGTATGTATATATGTGTGTGTTTGTATATGTATGTGTGTGAGTATGGGTGTGTGTGTATACTGTATATGTGTGTGTTTGTGTATGTATGTAAGAGTATGTGTGTGTGTTTGGATTGAATAACCACAACACACTAATAAAATGAATATGAGGCTAACAGTCCTGATATTGGATTTAAAATTGTTAGGTAAAAAATACTTATACATCTTTGAACTTGAAATAATCACCTAGGAGGAGGTCTAAGTAGAATATGGAATCAGGGAAGCCGGCAGATCATTTAGTTAACAGAGAGGAGTTGCAGGAGGCCTTGCACGATATACCACAGGGACTCTACCTGACGTCTTGAGTCCACTACGAGAGGCACCGGTCTGATAAAGGCCATACATGCCGAGGTGAGCAATAGTGACCTGAAGAGCTAACACTCTGGTATACAGGAAGACAGACTTTTGACAGCTGTGTGCTGAATCTTAATAGTAGAAAGATCAGAGCAGTTATAGCGTAACAAAGTGTCACATATGTATTTAACAGTGTGACCAGACAGCCCACATACAAAGCACAGTCTATGATAATATGTAGTCAGCAGATCAGTCTGCCTCACATAGAAACACAGCACATGAGTTTGTTCTGAACATCAGCAGTCTCAACATCACACTGCTTCACAGCCTGTCTGTCTTAATAAGCAGTTAAAATGTCACTGTATCATAAAGAAACGCTGCACAGCCCAAGTCTGTCAACAACCGGGACTCCCTCTTCGAACACCCACGCACTTATTTACCTTGTCGTCACCGGTCAGGTCAGGAGCTTCCCTCCTGACCTGCGCGCTGCCTGCCGTACGCTGGGACGAAGTGACGTTATCAGGACAATCAGTTCCTCCCAATGCTTGGCTGCAGTACAACAGGAGCAGGAGACATTTCCGGGGACATAATTTTTCCGGGGACAGTCTCCTCAAGCCCTAAAATCGGGGACGTCTGGTCACCCTACATTAAAGTCTATGGGCATTCCCCTTGTCATTCCATAGAAAGTAGCTAAATTCACAAAAAAAATCTCACTTTCAGAGTCTGCTACTGTACTAGAATAATACTGTATATCTTGTAAATATCTGTGTGATTTGTCTCACAGTTTTGTTGCTATAGTACTTTTAACTTTAGATCTCCTTAAAATCTATGGGCATTCCACTTGATACTTGTCATTCCATAGAAAGCAGCTATAATCCCATGTAATCTCATTTTCAGAATATGCTCTGGTACTTGGGGAATATACAATGTCTGGTAAACATTTATGTGATATGTCTCACAGTGTTGTTGCTATAGCACTTTTAAAGGGACAGTACACTGTAAAATTGTTTTTCCATAAATGTATTTTAAATGACTTGTTATACCAACTGCAGAGTATAAAATATTTGAGAAATTGCATTTTCGGGTTTATTTGTGTATCTGAAGTAGCTGGTTTTGTGCTTTGAAACCACAGCCTATTACAATGGGTTGAGCTTCAGGTAATATCAGATCTCATTACGTTATCACTTTTATGTACACAGACTTGCTTCCTTATCTTATATTTGTCTGGAACACCAAAGCTCAATACATAGAGAGAACAATGGAAAATTATCATTTTATTACTTAACTATCATGCCCCCCACTGAGGGTGTAATCTCTTCTGCTGGCTGTGTTTACTTAGGCTTGTTAATAGCGTATACGCCAGTATCAAAACTTTCAGTATAGGTTGGGAAACCACAAGCTAAATCAGCTATTTCAAATGCTGAAATAGGAGTAAAGGAGCCACTTGCAACCAATTTAATACACTCTAACAGGTAAAAAGGATCATTGGGAATAATTTAAAGGGGAGAAAGTTTTTGGGTGAACTGTCCCTTTAACTTTACATCCTATTAAAGTCTATGGGCATTCCATTTTGTAATTTACCCTTGTCATTCCTTTTAGTACTTCCCCCAAAAAAGTGATTATTGTGCCCACTGATATAAAAAGGTTAGGGATTGAGCCTTACTACACATTTTTACTTTGGCAGACCAATTCTATTTCGTGTAACATTTCTGGCAGTGAATGGTTAATCTGCTGTGGAATATTTAAAAGAAATTATCAAATAAGAATGATGTAACTCTCTCTTATCAGATAGAATTTATATCCCTCTCTTTGTTCACTTAAATTGTATGCTCAGCACTAAAATAGTTAAAATTAGTTATTGCTGACAACCACGTGATAGTGTTTGCCTACGCCCCCTGGCCTCAGGTGACAAGATGGTGAATGACGTTACGGGGGCGGGCGTGGCTGCGCAGTGCGGCTCCGTCTCCCTGACAGACTGAAGCTATTGTCGCCATGTCCGAGAACAACAACGGGGAGGAGCCCGCGCTTCACGGTGAGCGGAACAGAATCCTGACGTTGTTCGTTAAATTGTTCTTGTTTTATAACTGACCCAGTACAAAGTAATCTCTAACCGCTTGGCTTGTTTGTAAAGGAGACAGAATGAGAGGGACCGTTTGTTGACAGACGGTACAGCAGAGCAATCAGTGGAAAGCAGGGCGGTGACTAGAAGGAAAATAACTTATCTTGACCAATCAGTGCTTGAGGCAGAATTTAAAAGAGGCGGGACTTATGATATGCAAAACATTGTTGTTGTGCCAGCTGTAATTGGATTGTATAAACGATAACGTTATTTTTACATGTAAAAAATGTTAATATTGTTCTTATGGGTATTTAATAATTGATAAATATATATTTAATCTTAAATGACAATATTATAGAATTATTTTGAAATATTTTGTCTTTTTATAGTGACACTTAAAAAAAAAAATAAAAAAAAATATTTAATTGAATAATAAAACCAACTAAATATGGTATTGATTCAGCATTAACGTTAAGGATTAAATAGCAATCCAGATATGTTTAATATCTACAAACAAATCCCCAAATCTTGAATTACAAAATCCAGAATTATTACAAAATTTCAAACTTTTTTTTTTATTAATATTTTTTTAAAGAAATAAAATGATTAAAAATTACCATTTTTTCCACACCAATTTGTCACAATATTCTGTGCCTGAATCTTCTTTTTTTTGTGTTCTAAAATACTCATGCTAGTCTATATTTATTTATTTATTTTAAATAACTATTACCTTTCTGATTTAAAGTGCTGTACTATCTTTTTGATGGTACTGTGTATACAAAAATATATTAAAAATGATATAAAATTGCCTTTAGGTTGCAAGTATAAGCTGTATTATGAAATGCAAATATTGCCTAAATTATATTGTTTTATAGAGAAATCATTAGATACACTTTTAGATACATTATTCTAAAGGATTTTAACACCTATATTTACAGACACTTATAATTTTTCATATTTTCAACTTGAATCTGATGATTAATAACTATTTCATCGCTTTGAGGCGAACCCGGAGAAAAGCTGTATATACGTTTTTTATTATTATTTAGGTTGGCAATGTTATTTCTTAAAGAAATATATATAAACTGATATAACAGAGATATCAGGTTGTTTAATATTAAGCTTGGCCCGCCTTTGCTGCTGAAATGTTGTTACCTAAGGTATTTACTTTATATAATCTTAGTATGTTATTTAATTTTAAGCCTGGAAATTTCCATTAGTATTGAAAGGGCCAAACATGTTCTTTGACAAGCAAAAAAAGTGATACATTTTAGAATTTTTCCTAATTAGGAAAACAGTAATATTTTCTAATTATATTTAATTTACAGTTTATCATGTTATGACTACATTTGGTGTACAGTTATGGCTAGGGTTGCCACCCGTCCCTTAAAATACAGAACACTTATAAGTTACACATGCAGCAGGGTGTGCAGGGAGGAATATGAATAGTGCTGTCCAGAAAGACATTATATGTTCCTCCCTGCACACCCTGAAGCATGTGTAACTCATAAGTGTCCAGGAAAACATGGCTGAGGTGGCAACCCTAGTTATGGCCTTTTTCACTATTCCTTAAAGGGACACTGAACCCAATTTTTTTTCTTTCGTGATTCAGATAGAGCATGACATTTTAAGCAACTTTCTAGTTTACTCCTATTACCAAATTTTCTTCATTCTCTTGGTATCTTTATTTAAAATGCAAGAATGTAAGTTTAGATGCCGGCCCATTTTTAGTGAACAACCTGGGCTGTTCTTGCTGATTGGTGAATACATTCATCCACCAATAAAAAAGTGCTGTCCAGATATCTGAACCAAATAAAACTTATCCCTGATGAAGTGCTTGTTCTAAAGCAGGAAACGCGTCGGATGCAGCACCTGTGTGCTGAGGTTGTATGAAAATAGTAATGTGTGCCTTCTATTGATTGGAGTTTTTAATTTAAATAAAAAAAATTTTTTTAAATTTTACACTATCTAATATTGGTACAGCCTGCAATTTCTTTCCTTCTCTTTTTGTGGACTGCCAAATAAAACTTATATGCCTTCTTTTTCAAATAAAGATAGCTAGAGAACGAATACAAATTGATAATAGGAGTACATTTAAAAAGTTGCTTAAAATTGCATGCTCTATCTGAATCACGAAAGTAAAAAATGTGGGTTCAGTGTCCCTTTAATGGTGTCTCTTTGTTAAGAAATAAAACTTTAGACATATATAATGATGTCATTAAGCGTCAGAGAATTGCTGGGGATAGCTAGATAAATTATCTTGCTTGAAGTCTCACAACTTTGCCTATATATTGTAAGCTCTTCTGATTTAAAGGGATATGAAACCCAAATAATTTTCCATTGTGATTCAAACCGAGCATACCATTTTAAAAAAAGTTTCCAATTTATTTCTATTATCAAATTTGCTTTGTTCCCATGATATTCTGTATTGAAGAGATACCTAGGTAGGCATTTGGAGCACCACATAGCAGGAAATAGTTCTGCCATCTAGTGCTCTTGCAAATGGATAGCATTCTTGCAAAACTGATGCCATATAGTGCTCAAAAAAATGGGCCGGCTCCTAATCTTTACATCCCTGCTTTTCAACAAAAGATACCAGGAGAATGAAGAAAAATTTGATAATTGATGTAAATTGCAAAGTTGTTTAAAATCACACAGGGGTGTCCAAACTTTGCTCTCCAGAGGTTTTGGAACTACATTTCCGATGATGCTCAGCCAGCATTTTATCTAGCTGAGCATCATGGGAAATGAAGTTCCAAAACCTCCGGAGAGCAAAGTTTGGACACCTATCTGAATCATGAAATATACCTGCTTATTTATCCAATTCTGCTGAATATGCCAGCTCTTTAGTAATAACTGATATGTTAAACATGCTTTTTTTTTAGGTCATTGTGCTAATAAATCTGTTGTCTATGTATTAGGAAAAGGTGACAAAAATACCCTATGTCTGTTATTTTAAAGAGACGTGTAAATCAAAATTTTAACTCATTATATAGATAGAAGTGAATTTAAAGGGCCATTATAGTTGAAAAGTTACTTACTCTAATTTGTTAGAGCATGTGATATTCTGATTAGCGACCCTTTTATGCTATCTGTTTAACCCCTTTGCAGAAATACTGCTGATCCCGAGCAGAAATAACACCTTAGATAAGTCTTAACCTTTTTAAATCAAACTTCCCTTTTACTGCAATTAGTTTTCAGTAGACAAACTCCACCCAAAATTTGCCTTATTTGGCGGAGCCAATCTGAGCTTTAGTCCACAGACAACAAGGCTAGTCACTGTCATAAAGTTAGTATAAAGTACATTGTTGCTATCTGATAAAGCCAATTAGGGACAGATGAGTAGCAGGGTTTGCCTTGAGAAGTGCATTCAAGTTATGAGAATGAGATTCCTCCATTTTCAGCTCTAAATTACACTGAAACTATTTTGCAAAGTTGTTTCATTATGCATAACTAAACATTTTATATAAAAATCTCTAGGTGTTTACTGTCCCTTTAAGAGATGTTTATGTGATAGACGTGCAGTTTAAGGGACATTCAAGGGATGTAAATCTTTAAAATATATATGCAAAAAAAAGATACATGAACAGAAAGTTAAATTATTATACATTGTTAACCACTTGATGCCGTTAGGTCGTTCCATGCCGTCCTAACAGCGATGGGCTTAAGCCTTTAAGAACGCCCTAACTTTTGTGGCGTCCTGCTCCATACTAAAACTAAATGGCGGTTGATCCGACTGGGTGATTTGCAGGCAGTTCCCCAGGAGCCAATCGGCGCCGTTTTTTGAAGCACATGATCACAGTGATAATCATGTGCTTCATTTTACTTTTTTGTTTATGACTGGAACTTGGACGGTTCGGTCCATCTTAAAGGGGTTAACGTACGTACTTTAAATTTGAAACTGAGCTTAAAAACGTATATAAATTATATTTTAATCTCTTCTCTGAACCGCCCATAAAAGAAAGCTGTATTCTTTAAATGATGAATGTGATCCCATCCTCCATTTGTGCGGCAGTACCGATCCTCCTTATTTGAATTTTCTTAAGGGTATTTCTCATCAAAATTCGCATGCGCAGTACAATCTGTGAATAATCACATGCACGCTGTGCACATAATGACATGTACACCATGTACATTTATCTACTCCCATGTATGCACATCCGTTTGCTCTTACAAGCCTGAATGCATCCGCTGTGTCCCTCCGTCTTCAGTGCTCTAGTGCGCCACTCCCACCGCAACATCGCAGGCCTCTTCGTCGGCATCCGGTGCAGGGTTGATGAGGCTCCATCTGACACCGAAGGAGTTAAGATAGTTTTGAACATGTGTGGGCCATAATCGAGTGGAAATGCTCATGTGGACCGACATGGCTGTTCTACTCAGGTAGAACACGGTAATGCACGGTGCAAAATTAAAGGGGCACTGAACCCAAATTTTTCTTTTGTGATTCAGATAGAACATGCAATTTTAAGCAACTTTCTAATTAACTCCTAT